>NW_026652277.1:128941256-128942192 GCF_009828535.3 Hylobates moloch | reverse complement strand
TACAGACAAGCAAACGCTGAGTGATTTTGTCACCACCAGGCCTGCCCGAAAAGAGCTCCTGAAGGAAGCACTAAACATGGAAAGGAACAACCGGTACCAGCCACTGCAAAAACATGCCAAATTGTAAAGACCATCGAGGCTAGGAAGAAACTGCAGCAACTAACGAGCAAAATAACCAACTAACATCATAATGACAGGATCAGATTCACACATAACAATATTAACATTAAATGTAAATGGGCTAAATGCTCCAATTAAAAGACACAGACTGGCAAACTGGATAAGGAGTCAGGACCCATCAGTGTGCTGTATTCAGGAAACCCGTCTCACGTGCAGAGACACACATAGACTCAAAATAAAGGGATGGAGGAAGATCTATCATGCAAATGGAAAACAAAAAAAGGCAGGGGTTGCAATCCTAGTCTCTGATAAAATAGACTTTAAACCAACAAAGATCAAAAGAGACAAAGAAGGCCATTACATAATGGTAAAGAGATCAATTCAACAAGAAGAGCTAACTATCCTAAATATATATGCACCCAACACAGGAGCACCCAGATTCATAAAGCAAGTCCTCAATGACCTACAAAGGGACTTAAACTCCCACACAATAATAATGGGAGATTTTAACACCCCACTGTCAACATTAGACAGATCAACGAGACAGAAAGTTAACAAGGATATCCAGGAATTGAACTCAGCTCTACATAAAGTGGACCTAATAGACATCTACAGAACTCTCCACCCCATATCAACAGAATATACATTTTTTTCAGCACCACACCACACCTATTCCAAAATTGACCACATAGTTGGAAGTAAAGCTCTCCTCAGCAAATGTAAAAGAACAGAAATTATAACAAACTGTCTCTCAGACCACAGTGCAATCAAACTAGAACTCAGGATTAAGAAACTCACTCAAAACCGCTCAACTAC
>NW_026652277.1:128821173-128931256 GCF_009828535.3 Hylobates moloch | reverse complement strand
GCCTGGGGGACAGAGAAAGACTCCGTCTAAAAAAAAAAAAAAAAAAAGAAAGAAAAAAATTAAGAAGAAAAAGAATAAGATCATGTCTTTTGCAGTAACATGGATGGAGCATTGTTTCTTAATAAGACTGTTAATAATTACTCTTCAAACTATACAGGTATGTTTTTGTACTATTCTGTATATAGGTTGGTTTTCACAGTAAAAAAAAAAAAAAGAAGAAGAGGAGAAGGAGGAGGAGAAGGAGGAGGAGGAGAAGAGAAGGAGGGAGAAGGAGGGAGAGGGAGAAGGAGGAGGAGGAGGAGGAGGAGGAGAAGGAGGAGGAGAAGGAGGAGGAGAAGGAGGAGGAGAAGGAGGAGGAAGAAGAGGAGGAAGAAGAGGAGGAAGAAGAGGAAGAGGAAGAGGAAGAGGAGGAAGAGGAGGAGGAGGAGGAAGAAGAAGAAGAAGAAGAAGAAGAAGAAAAGAAGAAGAAGAAGAAAGAAGAAGAAGAAAGAAGAAGAAGAAGAAGAAAAGAAGAAGAAGAAGAAAGGAAAGAAAGAAGGAAAGAAGGAAAGGAAGAAGAAGAAGAAGAAGAAAAGAAGAAGAAGAAGAAGAAAAGAAGAAGAAGAAGAAGAAGAGAAGAAGAAAGAGAAGAAGAAGAAGAAAGAGAAGAAGAAGAAGAAGAAGAAGAAGAAGAAAGAAGAAGAAAGAAGAAAGAAGAAAGAGAAGAAGAAGGAAGAAGGAAGAAGGAAGAAGGAAGAAGGAAGAAGGAAGAAGGAGAAGGAGAAGGAGAAGAAGAAGAAGAAGAAGAAGAAGAAGAAGAAGAAGAAGAAGAAGAAGAAGAACCACCAGCAGGGAGAAGAAAAGGGAATGGAGAGGGAAAAGTATTTCAGAAGGTCACAGTATGTGAGCCTGATGGACACCATAAATCTTCTAGACTTTGTGTAAAGTATGGGTGAAATGCTCTTTGTTTACTTATGAATTCAGCTTTTGGAGGATGTGAGGTGAGCTATGTAACTCTACTGCATCCTCTCTCCCTGAGGCAACCAAATCCTTCTTATATACATAAACCCCAAAACTGTCAGAAGAGCTAGGAAGGAACTAAGGAAAAAGAACATTCAACGAGCATTGCAGCCAGGCACAGTGGTAAATGCCTGTAGTCCCAGCTATTTGGAAGGCTGAGGCAGGAGGATCACTTGAGCCCCGGAGTTTGAATCCAGCCTTGGCAAGATTCAAGCAAGACCTTGTCTCAAAAAAAAGAAAAAAAAAGCATCAAATGGTCCAGGCACAGGACTAAGTGGTTTGTACATATATATGTTGTTAAATCCTTGCAGCAACCCTGCAAGACAGGGAGGACTAACTTCATTTCACTGGTAGGAAAGCTGAGGTTCATAAATATTAAGTAATTCTCCAAAGGGCCACAGAGCTGGTTAGTTGTAGAGCTGGCTCAAGGCCAGTTCTCTGAAGATTCACTTATAAAATATAACAATTTATTGCTTTGTCAACAGCAGAGGAATGATTTAGAAATTGGAAAAATAAGCAAATCATCATGATGAATAAGACAATCAGGCCAGGGGTTCAAAGACCAGATTCTAGTTTTAGTTCCTTATCTTGTATCTCTCTGCCTGAAACACATGCCTGCCATCCTCACTACCCACTTATTTATTCATTCCAACTCTTACTAAGTAATAACTTTTCTGAATTCCTCAAGTTTTCTGCAATGTTAGTATAGGACTTTTATAATTAGAAAAAAAGTATTTGGTTTACTTTATGCTTATATAATGTTTACCATAAGTCAGTCACTGTTTTTGTTTGTTTGTTTTGTTTTGTTTCGTTTTTGTGCAGTTGCAAGATTTAATAGAGTGAAAACAGAGCTCCCATACAAAGGGAGGGTACCCAAAGAGGGTAGCCGTTGACGGTTAGAATGCCTGGGTTTATATCCTGATCATGGTCCCTCCCCCTGTGCTCTCAGGCGATAGATGATTGGCTATTTCTTTATCTCCTGTTTTTGCCTAATTAGTATTTTAGTGAGCTCTCTTTACTACCTGATTGGTCGGGTGTGAGCTACGTTGCAAGCCCCATGTTTAAAGGTAGATGTGGTCACCTTCCCGGCTACGCTTAGGGATTCTTAGTCGGCCTAGGAAATCCAGCTAGTCCTGTCTCTCAGTTCCCCCTCTCAACAGGAAAACCCAAGTACTGTTGGGGAGGTTGGCCAACGGCCGCTCTAACTGCTTCCTGCTGAACTGGTGCAAGTAAGCGTCATGCACTTGAGATTTCCTCGGGAGGGGTGCCTTCGATGTCATCAACATCAGAGCATGGACTAGCAGGCCAGTCCAAGGGTCTGCAGTAGATTTGAGTCATGGACTGCATCTGGGGATCCATTTGAAGAACCATTTATAGCTTTACAGCTTCGATTCTGGAAGAGACAAACTTAACAAGGAGGTTAAAGATTCAGGGATTGAAATGTATGGCCTGAAGTGCAGGGGATTATTTTTTTGGCACACTTCACAGGCTCTGACTATCTGCTTCATAGTTTTGAAAAGGCCTGGTCCAGTAATGATTTGGCCATCTGATGGGTGCTATCAATGCCTAAGTGAAAGGTCTGGTGAAGGGTTTTAAGTAATTTCCATTGGTTAGCTGCAGGCAAAAGTATTTTTCCTTCTTTGGTGGCTAGCCATCCTGAGAGGAGGAAACTATGTCCTCATGAGGTTCCCCATTCCATCTCTTCTTCTGAGTACTGGGGCTTGGTTTCCCGGACGGGATTACCCCACACTAGGGGTCCTTCTATAAGCATTTCTAATGGAGGGTCCCGCCTTGTGGCTCTTTCGGCTTCAATATCCACTCCACGGTTCCCTTCTATTTCCCTTTCCTTTCTGATGACCCCAGCAGTGTAAGACTGCCACCTCTTTAGATTTCTGTGCAGCCAATAATAGTTTCCTAATGGCTTCCTGATGTTTGATAGGTGTTCCCTCGGAAGTTAGGAACTCCCTCTCTCCATATTGCTGCGTGGACATGGAGGACTAGGTAAGCATACTTAGAGTCTGTATATATATTTGCCCTTTTTCCTTCTCCTAATTCTAGTGCCTGAGTGAGGGCTATTAGTTCTGCCAGCTGAGCACTAGTTCCTGGAGTGAGGGGATTACTTTCAAGTATTCCATTATCACTGACCGCTGCATACCCTGCTTTTCGAAGTCCTTTTTCTACAAAGGAACTTCCATCAGTATACAAGTTGAGGTTGGGATCAGTCAAGGGAACCTCTAGAAGGTCCCCTTGAGCAGTGTAGGTTTGAGCAATTACTTGTTGACAGTTATGTTCTATCTTTTCTTCATTGTCTGGAAGAAATGTCACTGGGTTAAGAGTTGCACAAGTGCGCAGTCACAGTACTGGCCCTTCAAGTAACAGAGCCTGATATTTAAGCAAACAGTTGTCTGATAGCCACCAGTCTTCTTTAGCAGTGAGTATGCGGTTCACATCATGAGAGGTTGACACAGTAAGATCTCTTCCCTGTATTATTTTAACTGCTTCAGATACTAAGACTGCTACTGCCGCCACTACCCATAAACAATGAGGCCAACCCTTTGCCACTACATCAATTTCCTTACTCAGGTATGCCACGGGTTGCAAGCTGGTCCCTCGGACTTGTGTAAGGACTCCTAGAGCTATTCCTGTTTTTTCTGTGACATAGAAAGAAAAGTCTTGCCCCGCTGGCAAGCTTAACACTGGGGCTTGGGTTAGGACCTTCTTTAGAGCCTGGAAAGCCGCTTCTGCTTCAGGTGTCTATCTTACTAAATGGGTATTGGCTGAGTTTCCTTAATTAGTGTATATAATGGTCTGGCTATTTCGCCATACTTGGGAATCCATATTCAGCAGAAACCTGTTATGCCTGTTATGCCAAGGAACACTCTTAGTTTCTTTAGGGTTTTGGGATGAGGAAAAGCCAGTATAGGCTGGATACGTTCCTCACTAAGGGCCCTGGTGCATTTGGATAATTTTAGCCCTAAGTATTTAGGGCTAAACAGCCCTCTGCTGTGAGCAGACTTGAGCCTTTGGTTTGGAAACCTTGTAGCCACAGGTGGCGAGGAAATTTAAGAGCACTTGGGTGGCTTGATGGCACAAGGTTTCTGAACAGGCAGCTAAAAGTAAATCATCCACATACCAAAGGACAAGAGTATCCAGGTATGAGAACTGGCTCAAATCTTGGGCTAATGCCTGGCCAAATAGATGGGGGCTATCCCTGAACCCTTGGGGTAAAACAATCCAGGTGAGTTGAGATGTTGGGTTCGAAGGATCTTCAAAGGCAAACAAGAATTGAGAGTCAGCATGTACAGGGATGCAGAAAAAGGCATCCTTAAGGTCCAGGACTGTAAACCACTTTGCTTCCTCTAGTATTTGGGAAAGTGGAATATAAGGGTTAGGTACAGCTGGGTATAGAGGGACGATGGCCTCATTGATAATCCTGAGATCTTACACTAACCTCCACTGTCTGTTGGGTTTCTGTACTCCTAAACTTGGAGTATTGCAGGGGCTACTGCATGGCTTTACTAGGCCTTGGGCTTTTAGGTCCTTAATCTTTTGGAGCCCTTGTTGGGCCTCGGGTCTGAGGGGGTACTGCCTTTGGTAGGGAAAGGAGGCAGAATCCTTTAGTTTAACTTGAACAGGATGGGCACTCTTTGCTCGTCCATATTGTCCTTCTGTTGCCCAGACTTCAGGATTAATTCCTTCCTCAAGCAGGGGACAACAAATGGGTGTTCCTTCTCCTATGTTCAGGTGCATAATGGCCCCTGCTTTTGCTAGAATGTCTCTCCCTAACAAGGGAGTGGGGCTTTCAGGCATAATTAGAAAAGCATGTGAAAACAGTAAAGTTCCCCAGTCACAATTTAGTAGCTGGGAGAAGTATCTAGTGACTGGCTGTCCTAGGATAGTGAGAGATCTGGAGGACAGTTGTCCAGGACAGGAGAGTAAAACTGAGAAGGCCACACCAGTGTCCAGGAGACAGTTAACCTCTTGGCCCTCAGTGGTCAATCATACCCGGGGCTCTGTGAGGGTGATGGCATGGGCCAGCACTTGCCTCAGGCACCCTCAGTCCTGCTGCTGGATCATCTGGTTAGTGGCTTCTGACCCAGAGGACCTATGTCCCCTGGGGCAGTGGGCCTTACAGAGATTCCCTTGATATAAGCAGCATGGACGAGGGGGTGGCTTATTTCTATTTGGACAATCTTTTTTAAAGTGTCCTTGTAGACCGCGCTAGAAGCAAGCCCTAATAGGCATTCTATTTGCCCAGCTTTTCCCTTTTCCAGAGCCTCCAAAGTCCGCTTGCCTGAGGGCCATGACTAAAGCAGTGGCCTTTTTTTTATCCCGTTTATCCCATTCTGCCTGCTCCTCCTGATCTCTATTATGAAAAACCGAGGTTGCCAAGTTCAGTAGGGTTTCTAAGTTTTGCTCCGGGCCTAAGGCAGACTTTGGAAGTTTTTTTCTAATGTCTGCAGCTGACTGAGTGATAAACTTTTCCTTTAAGGTTAGTTGGCCTTCAATAGAGTCAGGTGACAGAGAGATACGCTTTCTCAATGCCTCCCTTAGTCTCTCTAGGAAGGCGGTAGGATTTTCTTCCTTTCCCTGTGTAATAGTGAACATCATTGAATAATCCATAGGCTTCTTCCTAGTTTTCCTTAGTCCTTCTAGCACACAAGTTAGCAAATGTCTGCAGCACCAATCTCCATCTTCTGATTCTGTGTCCCAATGAGGGTCTACACTGGGAACTGCCTGCTGGCCTGTGGGGAATCGTTCTCTTTCCTCTGTTGTCATCCTATCATTGACCTGACTGAGATACCAGAGATTGCCAAACTTTTGGACTCCAGTTATGGCGGCACTTGTCTCATTTGGGGTTAGTGTCTGATTTAGCAGTAACATTATATCTCTCCATGTCAAAGGATTGTCCTAATCTTTGTAAAACATCAATATAGCCATTAGGGTTATCTGAGAATTTACCTAGGTCTATTTTAATTTGCTTCAAGTCTGAGAGAGAAAAAGGTACATGCACTCTGGCTGGGCCGAATTCTCCTCCTCCTACCGCTTGGAGGGGACATAATCAGGGAATATTGGCACTCTTTGGTTCATTGTTTACCCCTTTGTCTATCTCCTTTTGGACTGTTTGGGTTGAAAGGGGGGGTCTTTATTAGTTGGGGAAGCAGTCGGGGGGACGTCAGGGTAGGGAGGTAGACTCTGAGGGCTTCCTGTAGGGCATAAATCACACTTTTTACATAATTGCGAGTTGTGTCTTAATGAAAAGAAAGTTTGTACATATGGCACTTCACTCCATTTGCCTTCTTTTCTACAAAAGAGGTCTAGTTGTAAGATGATGTTATCATTTATACTTCCCTCAGGAGGCCAGGTTTCTCCCCCTTGAAGAGGACATCATGGCCAGGTGGTACTGCAGAAGAATATAAGTCATTTCTTTGAGCGTCTGAGGGTCAAATTGGTCCCAATTCTCTAGAATACATCTTAGGGGCATTTTTGCCTTGGGGGGAACATTTCCCATCTGAAAAAAGGACACAGGGATGCCAGCACCCCTAGTCATTTTCTGATGAGCATTAGTCCTAGAGCATTCTCTATGGTCCTAATGCTTATTCTTTTCCAGGGTGTGTAACCACCCATGGACCTCTGCTTATCAGATTAGTTGCACTCACTGATGTAGCAGTCCTGCACCCCTTTTCCCGCCTTTCTTGACCACAAAGAAAGGGGTCTGGGCTGCTGGATTCTAGTGGTCCTTTACCAGCATGCCCAACATTACCTTTTTGCTCAGGCATGAGTCCTAGAGCTGGGCTGGGTTCCTGAGTATTTCATAACAACCCAGTTGCCCCATCAAGATGCATTCCCATAAACAATAGTTCTTATACAAATTCAGTTCAGAGAGAGTGTAGGTAACCTTTTGAGTCAGGATTGAGATCGAGTTTTTTTGATTCTGTAAATACTTGAAGGCTTGGCTGAGTGCAAATAGCTCGCACGTTTGAGCAGACCAATTATTAGGCAATTTTCCTAACTCTGCCTCTACAAAAGTTTCCCTATCAATTACTGAATACCCATTGTGGTTTTTTCCCTCAATTACCTGGGACGAACCATCTATCATCTTGTCCTGAAGGGAGTTCCTCCTAGGGCTGTCAGACCTTTGTATGGTAATTAAGATTTAAATCCCCTGCGAGGAAATCTGCTGAGTTAAGGGAATTTTCAGTGGTTAATGAGTTACCTTTTTTCTAACAGAATAGCCCCATCTTTTAAGATTTTTGAGTTAGTAAGTTACCTTTTTGCTTTTTTGACTTAGGATAGCTTTGAACTGGTGAAGTGTACTCATAATGAGGTTTCCTCTAAAGTTAATTTTCTACTGTTAGCAAAGCAGTTGCTGCTACCGACTGAATGCATTTGGCCCATCCACAGGTTACTGGGTTACGGATTTTTGATAGGATTTTGATAGGTTGTCAGTGGTCTCAGTGTTTTTGGGCTACACCCTTGTTTACACTGACAACAAAGTGGTATTGGAGTGTTACAGGGTCAGGAGAAGACCTTCGATTATCAATTATAGGTTTTAAATTTACTCTGGATTTTAAAGGAATAGGGCACACTATTTTTTCTTTACTACTTCTATCTTTCTCTTTCTTTCTTTGACTCCCTCTTTGTCTCTCTCTTTCTCTCCCCTCTGTCTCTGTCTCTGTCTCTCTCTCTCTCTTCTCCTAGCCCTTTACAAACGTGGGGCCCTGGTAAGGGTGGTGGGGAACAGGTCCTACATAACTGCCCATGTCGAGAGCTGCATGCCTAAATTGGGAGGGACACCAGGGACAAGACTCCCTGGCTTCAGAGCCTAAGGGCTTAAGGACACAGTGTAGAGCTTCCTTAGATCCCTTTGGAGATACAACTTGCTAGAGGAAATGAAGGTCTGAACCATTAGTACCTAGGAGGCAGGGATCGGAGGAAGTAGATTCAGAGGTAAGGAGAATTTTGGGGCTACACTCCTGGTCAGGACCAGGAGGTATGGGTCAGAAGGAAAGGTAGGGGCACATGCATGGGTGTTGAGTAGAGACTTCTGGCTGCGCCATGATCTCAACCAGCTAACGCCGGGAGTTCAGGACATCAGCTTTCTGCCTCTAGTCGGCCCTCAGCTTACCCAGGAAAATTGAAAGTGGAAGCTGGTTCCAGACAGCCCAAAGCTCCCAACCCAGAAGGGTTAGGGGTTGTTAGAAAGCCCTTCCCCAGACAGCCTCATACCTGAATCTTAAGTCTGGCGGCCATGCTAATTGTTTTTAATCAGCTGACAGGAGCCCGGTATTCTCCTCCAATTCTAACGAAGAATAGGACAGAATAGCAAGCGAAAGTGGTCCAATATTACTCACCGCTTTGGAAGTCCCTTCATGGTGGCCAAAATGTTACCGGGGGTGTCCTTGTTCTTAGAGCTCCCAAGATGGTGGCAGGCTGCTTCCAAGATGGTGGCAAGCCTCTTGTTCTCTGACCTGGGATTCTTGGCCTCACGGATTCCAAGGAATGGAATCTTGGGCCATACAGTGAGTGTTATAGCTCTATTCAGCTCAATTAGCACGAACCCCGGGCATTTAGCCCGCAGAGGAACAATGGCGAGCCCCTAGCCCGATTGGGAGCAGCAATGGGCACCACCTCACTGGACCAGAGGTGCAGTGGACACCCTGCCGGATCCAGAGGGGTGGAAATCAGTGGTGGGTCTGCGATGGCGGCAAACAGTAGTGGTGGATGGCAAGCGAAAGCTCAGCTCGAGCCATAACAAACATGGACTGGAAGAGTGTGCAGCTGCAAGATTTAATAGAGTGAAAACAGAGCTCCCATACAAAGGGAGGGAACCCAAAGGGGGTAGCCCAAGTCAGTCACTGTTTTAAGTGTTTTACAAATACTCACTCATTTAATCCTCATACCTACTCTATGATGGCATGATGAGTATCTGCTTTGTACCTAAGAAAATTAAGGCACAGAGGGATTGAGTAGTTTTCTCAAGATTACATAGCTAGTAACTCAGCCAGGATTCAAAATCAGACACAGTTTGGATCATGCTCTTAACCATTATACATTGCTGTATGTCTATTTAAAAAACATTCTGGTGGGGAAAAGCTACTTTATTATCCTAGTAGATTATATCAGAGCAGAGATGGGCAGGTGGGAGCATGGATAACAGCTCAACAGACCCAGGTCCAAGGCCCAGGTGGTGGGAGGGTAACACACTCGAGGAAACGGAGGTGCTGGTAAGTAGCAGCAGAAGTGAACGGCCCTTCTGCCTAGTGAAGCTGCAGCATATAATGCAGAGGTAATGCTACCAAGCCACAAGGAAGCTCCACACACACGTAACAGAATGTCTAGTGCTGAGAGTACAACAGTGCTCATTCAACTGATACTCCCCCAAAAAGGGGGAGTCCACCAAAAAAAGAACAGCTTGGGGAAAGATGCTTCTAAGCACTGTTTACATGTAAACACAAAGGAACTAGCAACATGTCAGTGAACAGATTCGCTGAAGACTATCTCAGCTGTCTTCTAGAGGGCACATAAACAAGTTCCCATAGTAGAGAAGAATGCCTTCACATGAGTTTAACAGGAAGACCTTCTCCCCTAGAAATATTGTGTTGACTCCACTGTGATGGCATTTCGTTTAGAACACATTCCCCATGACTATAAATGCTACAGTACTAACATGTGTCTCTTGTTTTTTGTTATGATAAAGTGTGGCAGGGAGCAGGTCTTAAAAGCATGCAAATAAGTGTTAGAAGCAAACTACATATTCTGATATGATGACTGTGTCTCATAACCAAATATTCCAGTTCGTTAACTCCAGTGTAGGTTTTCTTAAAGAAATGATAGCTTGAACTTAATGCGAAACCTAATTTTGGAATTCTAGTTGTATAAATTATTTTCTCAGGATTTTGGATTTTGCTGTGTAAGATGACCTCAATCAGACTAAACACAATGTGTCAAAGCAAAAAAAAATAAAAATAAAAAATCACTATGAATTTTACTTATTTTATGAGGGATAAAAGAGAAACAATTGTCTCTATCAATTGTCTCAGGCCTTCTGCATTGAGATTTAACAGCATCTCTACTTGGTCCTGTGGCCTTTCACTCAAGTTATCCCTTGTCACATCCAGAGGCCCAAGAGAGAAAAGGCAATTTGGACATGGGGAGCTGTCAGTAAAGATTCTGAATATGGGATTCCACCTAAGGGTGTCTAGAGTTATATCTTGGAGGCCTTTGAATGCCATATGGCTAGTCTATAGTTATACAAATGTAAAACTTAAAAACCACTTTGAGTTAAACTGAATTTAAATACAGAATAACAGCTTTATCACTAAAATAGCATTTGTCAAGAACTTTGTTCTTTCACTGATAAAACTGGCTTTATAACATGTAATTATTAAATATAAAGCCACTGACGAGAACAAAATATTGATAATTCTGACAAATTATAATGCATTGCCTATTCACTGAAGTGCTAACCTCAATTAAAGTACCATATCAGGTAGAAATTGTTTTGTTTTTCCTATTTTCTAACACTGAACTCAACCAGCTTGATAGTTTCACATCAGTTCCAAACCACTGTACTTTTCCACTTGTGCCCCCAACCCCCCTCCTTTCTTTGCCCACTTTCTTGGAAGCCTGACAGACTGCTCCAAGGTCCAAACACACAGCTGTTCCTTCCAAGGCCAGCTCCAAAACTGACATGGGCTGCCTGGTAGGCATCATTCCAATCAATTAGTAATGCCTTGTAACCTTTTCATGTTTCAGTCTTTTCCTTTTCACTGGAAAGACTTACTGCCTAACTTTAAAACCTGTTATAGCGTAATGTTAAATGAAAAATAAGTTGACACTCTATAACTTTGTATAGCTTATACACACCTAAGAACTGGAAGTGAATACGAAAAAATAAAAACAATTTGTTGGGGTAAAGATTTTTCTTGATTTACAAATTTTTATAATTATTATTATAGTCTGTGCAATAAAAAACCACTAAGGAGGTAATCATCATAATCTGTCACTGGCAAGCCCCCTTCTATCTTCTATAAGGAACAACACACTCTCTTTTGAACACAGAGGTATTCGTTCTCTCCTCAATAAACAGCCTTCCTTACTGCATCCGACTTCGCATGGTACACAGGTGGAACTCGTCCAGTAGCAAGGTTTAGAGTGTGGTGTTATGGAATTAACATCTATATTTTTTCTTCAAACCAACCAGTGTGTCTTGATCAGCCAGCCTTTCTTCTCCAATAGAAGAGCACTGCTCCCTCTTCTTATCAGACCACTAAATAACTAATAAGTAATTATTAAACATATGATTGTGAAGAAATAATTAAGAAAACAGTCTCTAGTGTAGAGTTAAGTGTGGGTTTGAACTCTGGCATCACTGACCTGCTGCGGGACCTCGAACAGATTAATTAACCACTCTGTGCCTCATTTTTCTCATCTGTAAAATGGGAAGGAAAGTAGCAGAATAATGGAGATAAAAAAGCTTGGAACTGGCTCTTCGTAAGCACTCAATAAATGTTTGCTATAATTATAATTATTATTAGAATGCTAACAAATTGATGATAATTGTTAAACTGACAGAATGATTCAAAGAAACAAATTTCCAAGGAAATGAAACCCTGTTTTAAGAAGAAAAGGATATCACTGCCCATTTTGGCCTCAGTAGAGATGAGAAAAGCTACTAACAGTCTCAAGCCTCAGAGCAAAGGCAGCAGTAATCTTGGATTGGGCCTGGATTCAGCTTGGTGAATAGGGAAGACATGACCCAGTCCATGCAGGTTCACTCATGTAATCTCAAGAAGCCATAGTTTCAACAATGTCGCTCTCCATGCACAACAGGATTTTGCTTTTTCCCCTAACCCCCACTACTTCCTAATCCCTATTTTGTGTCTAATGTTTAGAAATAGCCTCCTCACCCCTTTCCCTCTACTCTGTTTCCACCCTTCATGCCCCTTCGGACTGTTAGAGCAAACAGATTCATTGATTGATAACTAGAACCATAATGCCACTTTAGAGATGACTGCTGCAAGAATACGTGATAAATATCATCCAATGATCAGATTAGGAGTACACCAGCAAGAACACTGCAGTTCTAATTGCTGATCAGCCACCGCTAGTTGTACGACACACAAGATTCTAGCAAGAAAGACATATTTCTTCTATACCTTTATTTCCTTCACAGTACCTGGCCTAGCGCTCGCCCAAAATAAGACACATCACTCCCCTGCTCAAAATCCCACACTCGGAAGAAATCCAAGCTCTTTACCCTGGCCTACAAACCCTACACAATCCAGTCCCTCTACCTCCACACTGTACCAATAAAATGTGCCGCCTGTGATCCTGCCTTTTGGCT
This sequence comes from Hylobates moloch, assembly GCF_009828535.3. Taxonomy (NCBI): domain Eukaryota; kingdom Metazoa; phylum Chordata; class Mammalia; order Primates; family Hylobatidae; genus Hylobates; species Hylobates moloch. The sequence continues at coordinate 128,918,907 of NW_026652277.1, read as the reverse complement.
TCTGTGCTTGTGTTTCCTCCTGGGAAGTGATCCCCCAGGTATTCATGTGGCTATGGTCACTCAGGTCTCAGATCAAATACCACTTCATGTGATAGGACTTCCCAACTAGCACCCTTCTCAAGCACTGTCCCATTTTACTTTCCTCAAAGTCCTCGTCACTCCGTAGAATTCTTGTTGACTCATGTACCATTTCTACCACTAAAATGTAAATTCCATCAGAGTAAGCACCCTACCGGGTTTGCCCTGTGTTCCTGATGCCTAGCACAGTGACTATCATATAGAAAGGGGCTCTCAATTTTTGTTGAGTTAAATGAGTAATAACCTCTGAAAATACTACTACTAATATTTATTGAATGCCTACTATATGCCTCCACTGTTCTAAATATCAGGTTGGTGCAAAAGTAATTGCGGCTTTTGCCGTTACTTTTAATTCTACCTATTATCTCATTTAAGCTACCCAACAATCCTACAAGGTCCTCCATTTTACAATGAGAAAACCAGGGCTTTGAGAGATTAAGTTGCTGCACCATCACTCAGCTAGATAATTGGTAGAGCTAGTATTCTAGTCTGGTTCATAATATATAATTCATATAAAAATATAAGAACTTCTATTATTAACCACAGTGCTATACTACCCCAAGTCAGATTTCTTCATTTGTAATATATTAATAACCATGTCGTCTCACTAGACTTGACAGGCTTATAGTGAGGAAAAATATATAAAAACAAATTGAAAAGTATAAAGTACTATGTGGATATATTATAACATCCTAAAACAGTCATGGACTGCCTCACATAACTCCAACTAGATCAAAAAGAAACACGGTAAGCAATAAAGTTCTTTAATCTCACACTTCATCTAGGACACAGTGCTCAGTAGTAGCATAAATATGACGCTCCTAGATATAGTTCAACATTAGTCAATGCATGTTTCTACCTACTTATCATTCAGCTGCAACTGTATAAGCATGAAGTATAAGAAGAAGCTAATCAAAGGATTAGTGTGAACAAGAGCATCCATAAATACCAAGAAACACCTCCTGGTGAAGTCAGCCTGCCCTTTACAACCAAACACCAGCCCCATTGGCTCCTCATTCATTACATGGAAAAAACTAAGGTAATACCCAGCCTGGAACACTGTTTTGAGCAGTCTTCAAAATCTTAATATTTATTATTCTAGGACTTTAAGATAATTTCTACTAAAGTAGAGGTTTCAACTATAAATCTAGAAATAGGGCACTATCGATTATAAATCTGACATTTATGATGAATATTACATAGATATATACCATAAAATATGCATGTGCCTGTGTTTGAACAAAGACACTACTAAGTCAAGTTACTAATTTCTATGTCTGTCTTCTCTAAGAATTTATAATAGAAATCAGTATATTACTGTAATTCAGTGTACAGCAGTATTTGAGTCCAAAGATTTGCATCCTAGGTTTTCCAGACAAGTCCTGTTTGATCTAGTCAATCTGAGCCTCAGTTTTCTTATCTGTACAATGAAGATAATAATAATACCATTCTACCTGTTGGCCAGTTTAGAATTAAGGGTGTTACTTTATATAAAAATACACCAGAAGGTTTAAGGCAGTAAACAGACTTTCCATTTTTTATATAGCAATTGAAAGGAATCCTAATAGCAAATATATAGTATAAATATGAACTCTTACTGACATTCAAGAATAAAGAGAGTTGTAAAGGATATTTATTTAACCACAGAAAAATCCAAAAAAATTGCATGCCCCTATTCAGACTGTCTAGAAAAATTTAAGAGGCAAAGGAATTTCAGGGGCAGTTTGATGAGATGTGGACAGAACAGTTTTTTGGTGAACTCATTAAGTCAGAGTTTTTCAATGAGCCTGAATCATAACATCTTACTATAAATGTGTCCTGGCTTTCCAGATCACATCTTTCCAGAAATTTCATGAGGAGGTAAGTGATAACCACTCCATGCCCATATGCATTTATCAAAACATATTATTGTTTCTACAAAGGTTTACTCCAAACCAATCCCATTAGCCCTGGAGATGAACTAATAAATGTCTATAATTTAATGATAATGATGCTTTTAATGATAATGTGAGCTTTAGTGTGGTAAATTATAGAGGCAGAAAGATCTTTGGATTAAAATACGTCTTTTGGCAGCATTCACAGATCTACTGAGATGTTACTGAGAATCTGGAAAGAAAAATAAACACTAATTCAGGGTTTAAATAAATTTTATTAGTAAAATGTAAAATACTTTAATAAGATACTTTCCTAGTTGTATTTCGCCTTCCCATTATAGCTGTACTAAGGTTAAAGTATGACTGCCTTTAATGAATTGTGCCATGTAGTCATCAGCACTTAATGATTCAAAGTCTTACTAATTAACAGTGAGGAAAATTCCCAGAAACTGTACAATGAACTGAACTTGAACTCTGACAGTTATCAATGGATGAAATTGCAGAGGTAGGAAGAACACATAGTTGATAAGCAGATCTATAAACATTTATTTTTCCTATAGAAAGTCTATAAAGAACTTTTTACTTCATGTTTGTAGAGATTTATGTAATGCTAAAGATTACACTGAAAATCATTACTCTCTGCCATTCCTACTCAATTACCTAAGCCAGAATAAAATTTTGAGAATTCAACAAAGGTAAATCATTCTGGCTGGGCATGGTGGCTCATGCCTGTAATCCCAGCAATTTGGAAGGCCAAGGCGGGCAGATGGTCTGAGCCTAGGAGTTGGAGACTATCCTGGGCAACATGACAAAACCTCATCTCTACAAAAAATACAAAAATTAGCTGGGTGTGGTGGTGCACACCTGTAGTCCTAGCTACTTCAGGAGGCTGAGGTGGGAGGGTCACTTGAGCCTGGGAGGTCAAGGCTGCAGTGAGCCATGACCATGATTGCACCACTGCACTCCAGCCTGAGCAACAGAGCCAGACTCCATCTCTTAAAAAGAAAAAAAAAAATCACTCTATTGGGGAAGAATTAATAAAAGGTCTTTAAGTTTGTTTTTTCTAACTGTAAGTATAAAAGTTAATTTCTTAGCCACCAATGAACCCCAAATAATTTGGTTCGGTCCTAACTTCACAAGAGTTGAAAGCATAGAGTTCCCTATATTTCTATGGCCAATCCTATCACCTACAGTTTACCTACTTCCTGCCAATCAAAAAGCCCATTACTAATCAAGAACTCCTCCATCTCATGTCATATGATGAAATCATCCTGGATTTAGAGCAATTTTCTCTGAGGACCTCAGAGTATTTGGTTTGCTCTTAATGCGGCCCTCAAGCCCTCTGTAGTAGAGCACTGGAACACAAGGCGCCTTTCTCACCTCTGACTGGCTGACTTTTCTGCCCCTTCTGATCCAGGATTGACCCTCAATTCTGGGGATTCTTGAAAATTTTTAAACGAAAAGAAGAGGGGAGAAGATTAAAGCCAATGTCTCCCAGATGGTAACATAACACAAACCCTACTTTTTTTTCTGATGAATATCAGCACTTTCTTCAGGAGGGCATTTAGGTTAGGAAGGACTCCTTGAGCCAAGGGTCACAGAAGTTACTATTACGGAGGACAAAGACTCAAACCCAGTAACCCAGGGAAACCATCCTGCCAAGGGGCTCAGATTCAGTCTCCTATTGCCCCTTAGACCTACATCAGAATATTTAGGAACTGTTACTGGTTATCCGACTATTGGAACATAAAAGAATCAGGCAAAGATACCGTCACCTCCCGGCTCAAGGGCTTAAACAGTAAACCAAATAACTGAGGTAGCAGCAAGTCTCAGCCAGTAGGTCTTGCCCTGATTCTGTCCTCACGAAATTAGACACTCAGGAAGTGGACTAATACCAGACAAAGACCCTTGTCTAGAGGGAGCCACAGTCTCAGAGGTAAACTAAACACATACCTGAGCACGGATGTGAATTACACAAGTAAATAAATAATTGATTCAGTAAGTAATGAGAGGTTGAAAGGGAATGGATTCTTTTACCCTGTAGTAATCTGAAGAGACTTCCTTGCAAGCATTAAAACAACCTGAGCTATGGCCTATACATTGGGATTATCAGGCACAGTTGCTCATGAGAGAATTATATTTGACAGGGAAGGGAAGAGTGGGTTAGAGAAGAAATAAAACTCCAAAAGCCAAGTTACTATGGAACCAGGCAGAGATCAACCCCGATAGGATGATGACAGGTGGGAGGAATGGGCCAGAGTCCAAAGCAGCACCTGATGATAAAAACATACATGGTAATAAGATCCAGATCACATTAGGCTCCAAGATCATGCTGATCTTTTCAGAAGGCAAGTTAGTATGCAACATGTGAGTGAAAGGCAAGTGTAAAAATATACCATGAACAGATGAGGCAATGTTTATTTTCCAAATGGAATGAGTCTCGATAATGATGAAGAACTGGTAGTAAATAAAATACCAACAGTGATTATCCAGGGGATGAGTGACAGTCAGCAACTAAGAGTAAACTCCAACCATGCAGAAAAGCCTAAAACCGTTTTCAGTGCCTGCAGGGCAGGGTCTGGGAGGTGAGCTCCTGGCCTGGCTGAGGAGGTCGCATCTCATCGTCCTCACCACTGCTTTACCACCCCCACTCCCCTCAATAATGTGGTTTGACACCTCCCACCACGACCAAAAAAGAAAAGCCTAAAACAGAACCCACCACTTCTCTCTGAGGAAGCAGGAAGCTGAGCTGAACATGATAAGAACCTGATAAGAACAAGAAGTAACAAGAGCCCTTACCTAAAGCAGGTGTTAGGTCTGCATGGATGAACTGTACCTCAAGGATCTCAATTGTGCCCTGGAAACTTTAAAGAGCACAGGGTTCTTTAAAGCAAGGGTTCCTCCCCAGCCAGCTCACAGTGAACAAAGGGCACTAGTAGGTCATTAAAGTTCCACTTGCCTGGAAAATCAGTGACTCAGCCCAGCTAGAATCTGAACTCCTTTCCAATTGATAGCATATGGGGTTCCATCTTTAAAATCCCAAAGCATATTCTTCTTTGTCTCTGCAGTTTAGGTGGGCTTCCAAGGAATGCTGAGAAGTGGACTAGACTAAAGCCAAGATACAGAGTCCGGTCCAAGGTCAGGACAAACCATCATTCCAGCAGCTGCTCATCAATATGCCAGCACGCTGCCAGCCTGGGATAAAATGACCACCACCACTCCCCACAACAGTGTGAGTCACAGACGCCTGATCCCAACCCTCCCTGAGCTTGTACCCAGGACCCAGCAAGAGGTGGAGGGTGACAGCAGAGCATGGGTTTCCTCCTCCCCCATGTGACCCAGTCATCACCCAAGGTGAGGGCAACAGTGAACACGGGGTAGGGGCCAAGAAGGGTCTGGGGTGCCAAGGTACAGGAAGCCAGCTGCTGAGAGCCCATCCTGGGGAGGTGGGAAGGATGTACCTTTCATGAGCCAAACCCAAACCCCTAGAACAGCCTCCATTGGCCCACTGGGCTTAACTTAGAAAACAAGATTAAATATAAAATTATCAATAATTTTCAAGATGCTGACAGCAGAGCATTAAGCCAAGTATGGGACCCTTCTGAGCAGAGCCCTGTGCAACTGTAGAGGTCACAAGCCCAGGAATCTGGCCCTGGCTGGTTCTCTGCTATAACATGGAAAAAAAATCAAAGGAAAAGGAGGTTAGTCTGTACCTTTCCATAAAGTTTCTTTAAACCAAGCTGTAAATGGAAATAGAAGAATAACACAGAATTTCTCTAAAAACTATGTTTTTCAAAACACAATACAATCTCTTGTTTGTTTGAGACAGGGTCTCACTGTATCACCCAAGCTGGGGTGCAGTGGCACGATCACAGCTCACCACAGCCTCAACTTCCTGGGCTCAGGTGATCCTCCTGCCTCAGCCTCCCAAGTAGCTGGGACTACAGGCACAGGCCACCATGCCCAGCTAATTTTTATATATTTTGTAGAGACAGGGTTTCCTATGTTGCCCAGGCTGGTCTTGAACTCCTGGGCTCAAGCGACGGGCCCAACTCAGCCTCTCAAAGTTCTGGGATTATAGGTGTGAGCCACTGTGGCCAGCCCCAATAAAATCTGGATAATGCTGGTGCCAATGAACTGGACTAATCCAGGCCTACAGGGTTACCAGAGTGCCTCAATTCCTCCAACAGGGAGTAAGAGGCATGTGTGTCATTACATTTTGCTGGTCATAATTTGACCTATGGCTCACTTAAAGTGGAGTTACAAGAAGCTGGTTGTATTGTATATTCCAAAATTTCCTGGAAATAAACATTCCAAATATACTTTGAATGAATGAATAAAACAGAAATATTTGACAAAAATACTTTATATGTTTTTTTCTATTAGGGAAATAAAGTGCCTACTTGGCTACTATCTACCCACAGACTCATAAAAAATAACTTTAAAAATTATATATCAAAATAAGCTCTACTTCAGTGGAATTCAGTTTATACCATTAGTACTAAAGAATAAAAATAACCCTAACACCTTAAGATAAATGTTTCCAAGTCAATTCTTAAAAAAAACAAACACACACACACACACACACACACACACACACACACACACACTAAGCACTCTGCAATGATTGAGACATTGAGACAACCCTAATATCTTGCTCAAATATTAATAACCAACACTATGATATGATGTTCTCTTTTTAAAAACAGCCAAATAATCTACAGTAGCTGTTGGCTCATGGTATAAGTTAAAGTCATCTAGACCAATGCTTAAAGTGGTTCATGGACAGGCAGCAGTCTGCAAACTATTACCAGTTCACAAGATAACTAAAGAAACGAAGAGTGTTTAGAAATAGCAGTTTAAAAGAGCAATTTTATATCTGATAAATCTAATAATATAAAATACAAATCAAAGTCATTACTTCTGATATTTTTGGAATTCTGGAATGGAGGGATGCACACATTAACAGAATCAACTGGCATTTTGGCATTTCACTTTACTTCCATTTAAGTTATAAAATGTTACGTTGTGTAGAAACTCAACTATAAAAAAGTACATTTGAAAGTGCAAAGGCTTCCAGAGTTATCTAAGCCTGAACTAGTCCATAAGCTAAGTTAAATTTCTAAAACAGTGACATGAAGAACTGCCATTTATCAACTACAATAAGTGCCTCTGATTTCAGAGCACTTTTTTTGCATACTTATGTATATTTTTAAACAATGTGGATACAAATTTTTTTTTTAAGTAAAACAATGTTGATGATCACTTTTCACACTAGGTATATGCCTATGATTACAAATATACCCCCAGGAAAAAGTCTTGATTATTTTTCCAAGAATCCAAGAAAAGATTACACACAGAAAAAGGAGAAATGGAAAAAAATGTTTCATGAAATCCAAACTAAGGATGTTGAAAGAATGATGTCAGCATGTTTCCCTGAGTGTCAGTGTAGTTCTGCAATGTGAGGACATATGCAAATCCCTTTTTTGGGAAATGGATACAGGCATTAGTCATGACCACATTTTTTTATATTTCTAGTCTACATTTCCAGTTAATTTCTAAGATGGATGTCCCCATTAATACTACTTAATGGTTTAAGCCAACTTCATAATTAAAGACTTCACCTAATAGTTTGAAAGAAATTCCCTTATCATACAAATTGGGTCTGGATACATAAAATACTTGAAAGAAGACATTCAAAATAATAAAAATGAAGACCAGCAAGCCTGCCAGTATTATGGTTTCTAAACCAGTAAGGTTACAATGTTCTGCATTTCCTCAATGAGTGTATCTGGTGTTTCTTCTTATAAGGACACTAACCCTATCTGATCAGGACCCCACCCTTGTGACCTCATTTAACCTTAAGTGCATCCGTCAAGGTCCCATCTCCAAATATTGCCACACCAGGGGTTTGAGCTTCAAAATATGGATTTTGAGGGTCACAAACATTCAGTCCATAACATATGGCTAGCATTATATTTCTACTGGCAGTGATGCTATAGAGCAAAGATCAGCAAAATGTGCCCTGCAGGCAAAACATGGTCCACTGCTCATTTTTGTACACCTCACAAGCTAAAAATGCTTTTTACATTTTTAAATGGTTGGAAAAAATCAAAAGAATATGTCAAAACATATAAAAACTGTGTAAGATTCCAATGTTAGTGTCTAACAAAGTTTTACTAAAATACAGTCACACCCATTTGTTTACATGTTGTATGAAGCTGAGTAGCTGCAAAAGAGACTATGCAGCCTACTCTAAAATATTTACTAAATGGCTGTTTACAGAGAATATTTTTGCCAATTCTTGCTACAGAGGATTAAAATGAAGCATCTCTATATGGTCTGACTGACCCACCTCTAAAATATATAATGAACTTTAAAAAGCAATACTATTTATCACTTTTACCCGGTTTACTTCCAAATAGGATCTGAGGAGACCTATTTTTGTGTCAGCAATATTAAGTTCAAAGCTCTTATCAGAACTCCTGGGCTAGCTTAGCCCTTCAAAGGTGTGGCACATTGCTTGCCAACAACAGATAACCCACTCAGTCCCCTTAATCTTGGCTTTACTGAAATGCATTTGGCCTCATTTCAAATTCCCATCCCTGCCTTCTTCAGCATGACACCTTCCAGTGACTGTGCAGACTTTTGGTCCTGTTCCTACTTTGACTGTTCTTGTTCTTTGGCTTTGTCTTCCTGAGGATCCTGCAAAATCTTCTGAATAAGCATGAAAATATTTCCTCAGTAAGAGATGAACCAGCTTCTCTGGTTGTGTGTGGCAGGAAAGGCAAGTAAAATTAGGTGGCGATACCTATTCTCAACTGCTTTGAGCCCTTCACAGCTTCCTTCAATAGTAGTCCATCAATGCCATATAAAACCTGAGATAATTCACCCTATTTTTTTTTTTTTTTTGAGACAGAGGCTCACTCTGTCGCCAGGCTGGGATGCAGTGGTGCGATCTCGGCTCACCGCAACCTCCACCTCCTGGGTTCAAGCGATTCTCCTGCCTCAGCCTCCCGAGTAGCTGGGACTACAGGCATGCACCAGCACGCCCAGCTAATTTTTGGATTTTTAGTAGAGACAGGGTTTCACCATGTTGGCCAGCATGGTCTTGATCTCTTGACCTCGTGATCCGCCCGCCTCGGCCTCCCAAAGTTCTGGGATTACAGGCATGAGCCACCACACCCAGCCAATAATTCATCTTTATAGGTGCTAGACAGAACTGGATGGAATGAATAAAAAGAGGTTTAAAACTACCATAACTTTCAGAAAATTTATTGAGCAGCTTATACTTCGTCTTTTATCATTTGCATTCATTTTTTTCCTGTTATAATTACATTTCCTAAAATTAGCATAGATTGTCAACAAGAAGCCCTATAAGGCCAATGGTTTGAATAATAAAGCTCATAGTAAATGTTTTCTCTCCAGATAGCAATAGACATTTGTTATTTACATTTCTTAAATTATGTTGTGCATTCTTTCATGTCTACTGTATTTCTTCTTTGGTGAACTGCCTGTTCGTATCTTTTACCTATTTTTGTTTTGGGATGGTAGTGTTTTTAAAAATTCTATAACTTAACATGATAATGACACCAAGTCCAATGTCCTACCCTTTCTTAAAAAGCAGCCTCTAAAATGTCAGTATTTTGGCTTCGTGCTCCCTCCAGTTCTCTCCTTGAAGTACAACAGAAAGGGCACTAGATTTGAAGTCCTAAGACACAGGTTCACTGCTGGGTCCCTGGGACTTGTTTACTTACCTGTAAAGTGAAGGGGCTGGATTAATTGTTCAGCAAGGCCACAGAGGTCCAAAATTCTTACAGTCTATTAATTTTTCTATTCTCTCCCCATTCATCACCAGCTCCTGAATTCTATCTACGTTGGCAAGATGGCAGCTGTGAGTTAATTATAGGATCTGTGGGGTTTTGGTAGTCATAAATTGGTGGTGAAGCAAAAACCAAAAACAAGAAGTATAGGGAAAAGAAATAGTACTTCATGCCCTCAAAGGGTTCAATTTCTATAAAAATGATAAAATTAGTTAAGATGCTGCCATTTCAGGGTCAGACTTTGGCTCTGTTGAGGATGTTAATTGCATTATTGCAAACAAATAGCTTCAAAGCAAATAACCAAATATTGACTAAAGTAAAGTTGGTCCAAAAATTCGGTTTATTTGGTGGCACAAAAGAATAAACCTGCATACTGGCTTTGACTCTCCCATTTTTTTTTTTTTTTTTTTTTTTTTTTGAGACGGAGTCTCGCTCTGTCGCCCAGGCTGGAGAGTGCAGTGGCTTGATCTGGGCTTACTGCAACCTCTGCCTCCCGGGTTCACGCCATTCTCCTGCCTCAGCCTCCCAAGTAGCTGGGACTACAGGCGCCCAATACCACGCTGGGCTAATTTTTTTTGTATTTTTAGTAGAGATGGGGTTTCACCTTGTTAGCCAGGATGGTCTCGATCTCCTGACCTCGTGATCCGCCCACCTTGGCCTCCCAAAGTGCTGGGATTACAGGCGTGAGCCACTGTGCCTGGCCTGACCCTCCCACTTCTTTTATCAATCCTCTTCAATATCCCAACTTCCATGTAATTGTGTTGGGCGAACTTTCTTCTAAAGGACAAAATTAAATAATCAATACATGTACTGCTAAAGCAATTCCAGGCTTAAAATGCTTTAGTTTTGTCTTCAAAAGGGGCGCTACTTTTAGTTTTCTAGTATCCCCCATCCTACCGTCTGCCATTTTCTTAAAGAGAAATTCAACTTTACCTTTAAAAGATCTGGCTGCCCACAATGAATTAAGTACAAAAATTTTTACCAATAGTGGGGGGAGAAATCCACTCAAAATTCTACCATCCTAATACAACTATGTCTTCATTTTTCTATATTCCCTTGATCTCTCCTCACATGCAAGCACATTTTGGAGTTACAGTCATGTGGTACATCCTGCTTTCACCAAGTTCTTCCACGTTTCTGCACAGTAACCATTATCATTTGCATTTGCATCATAGTACATAAAGTAGGTCATCAGCATTTAACCATTTCTGTATTTGGGGGCATTTAAGTTGACTTCAAATTTTTACTTTTTTTGTCCAGGTGCAGTGTCTCATGCCTGTAATCCCAGCACTTTGGGAGGCTGAGGCGGGTGGATCACCTGAGGTCTGGAGTTAGAGACCAGCCTGGCCAACATGGTGAAACTCCATCTCTACTAATAATACAAAAATTAGCAGGGCATGGTGGTGCATGCGTGTAATCCCAGCTACTCGGGAGGCTGAGGCATGAGAATCGCTTGAACCCAGGTGGCGGAGGTTTTAGTGAGCTGAGACTGTGCCATTGCACTCCAGCCTGGGCAACAGAGAGAGACTCCATCTCAAAAAAAAAACAAAAACAAAAACAAATTTTTACTTTTTTATAGTAATGGTATAGTGAACCTCCTCATGCATTTAGCTTTTTCTTTCTTATGAGTCATTATGCGAGATGCTAGGGAGTGAGATTCTGAATCAAGTGATGTGACTGTGTTTGCCATTTTAAAAAATTGGTCTTGCCCAAATTATTTTACTCTAACGGTAAGGACATTAAAACCTAAGTGTGATACTAAAAGAATATTATGGGATATAAGAAACATTCCTTTTTCATGGGTATAGGAGGTAAGGGGTCCCTACAAGTAGTGTGATAAAACAAATGCCCCTTCAGTCCTTTGATTCCTCACTGCTTGAGGAATAAGCAAACACTACTACAGCCCTTTCATCTGGTGACAGAAGGGAAAAACTGCAGATCTCTTTTTAGGTTTCAGCAAAGGGGTAAAAAAAAAGTTTGTTAGCTTCAAGGCTCTATTTTAAAAGTGCCTCTTTATCAGATTTCTAGGCATGATACTACTGAGTTTTGTTCAACTTGTACGATAATTTTTATCAAGGTACTCCTGACCCTCTCTAGATACCACATGCCTAAGAAAGAAAGAATAAGGGAGCAACCAGAAAGCTGGCTTCAAAGAAACATATAATGGAAACATTTCTCACTGCTTATTAACAGCAAGAAATAATGCCAGCCAATCCTATTCATTCCATGACATTTTACCATTAAAAACTTTTTCCAGGTCGGGCACAGTGGCTCACGCCTGTAATCCCAACACTTTGGGAGGCCAAGGCAGGTGGATCACCTGAGGTCAGGAGTTCAAGACCAGCCTGGCCAATTTGGCAAAACCTTGTCTCTACTCAAAATACAAAAATTAGCCGGTGTGGTGGCAGGCGCCTATAATCCCAGCTACTCAGGAGGCTGAGGCAGAGAACTGCTTGAACACAGGAGGCAGAGGTTGCAATGAGCCAAGACCGTGCCACTGCGCTCCAGCCTGGGCGGAGACTTCATCTCAAAAAACAAACAAACAAACAAAAAAAACAAAGAAATCTTTTTCCTTGTTTGATCGCTACCAAGATAATACATGATACTTGTACATCTTTTAATTCAGACACAAAAATGGTGATGTGGAAAGCAATCTGTCCTCACTTCCACCAAAAAAGGCACAGCTATGGTACGACAGACATAGGAAAAAGTGTGGAAGAACATACAATTAAATACTATTAGAAAAAAATAGAATCCACTACATACAGGCTTCTGCAACTTGCTTTGTATGTGACTTTTAAATAATGTACCTTTAAGGAGGTTGCAGTGAGCCAAGATTGCACCACTGCACTCCAGCCTGGGTGATGGAATGAGACTCTGTCTCAAAAAAAATAAATAAAAATTTAAAAAAAGTACCTTTAAAATATATACTTCTCATTATGAAATACTGAAAGCATTAAGAAAATTATAGGTGCTTACCAAACAATTTTGTCAAATCTTAACTCTGGTAATATTTGCTTTATAATTTTAAAAAATAAATTACAGAGATGAGGTCCCTCCTCTGGCCTCCCCCCTCCATTTCCCTCCCTCCCTTTATACAGATTACCACTTCCTGTATTGGCTAAATAGCATTCCTATGCATGCTTTTCTATTTTTATGACATAACTATACTTCAGTAAAATACATTTACCTTATTTCCTTTGAAATAATTTAATTAAATTTACCTTCAATTTAAAATGCATATTTTTAACATTATACCATTTCTAAAATGTGGATGTATCTTACAATACATAATGAGACATTACATCACAATTTAATTGGCAATTTTCCCCCTTTCTCAGTGTATATAAAATAATAGTGCATCTTAGCATCAGTATAGCCTTTTAGATTCTATGAGATGTGGTAGGATTGCTTTACATGACTTTTTAAGGAAATGGCATCACATTAGACATTTCACAACTTTGTCTTTTCATTCGATATGATGTTTTTTAGATTTACCAATATTATCACATGTATGCAACATCTTTAACGTCTCAACTAACCGTGACACATCACAGCATTAGAAGACATTTAAGTAAGACAGAAGTCCTATGCTTCCTAAAGGAAATGGTAACTAGTGATGTTCAAACGCTTGACTTAAACAAAGAAAAGGTATACAAAACAAGATGGAAATAAGAAAAAAAGAGGGAGAGAAGAGAAAGAAAAAAATTCCCTGCTTGTTTGATTTGTATGTAGCTGGGAAGAGCAGACGTCTGAATAACTAAACTTGATGACTCAGTTATAAAAATGACAAGAGGAACTGTTTCCTGGAAATCTGTGCTGTTGCTACTCCACGGCCCAGTCAGAAACGCAAGCTGCTCATATCAGCCACGCAGGCACTGAGACCTCAGACCCAGCTTTTACTCACTCAAGGTTGGCTGAAAACCAGCATCATCATAAGACAGGCGACAATAGTGGAGGGACAAAGAAAGGGCGACCAAGACTGCAGCCTCATTCACCGTTTCCTGTGACTCTGCTCTTCCCTGTCCCTCCTCCCTCATTTGTATTCCTCTTTTTCTCTATTACTTTAGCCAAGAAGTCCATTTCAAAGACCTGTACCCACTGTCTGTCTGCCTTACACGCTTAAACACATAAGCGCATGCGCATGTACTCACTCACACACAATCCCCACAATGAAAAGCCAAAGTAACCACTCAGTACTAGATTTTGCTGAAGGTACATAAGAAATTTTCTATTACTGGTTCCTAAAATGAAACCCCAGTTTTAGCTTGAGAGTTAAAAGTGGCAAAACAAACAAACAAACAAACAAACAAACAACAAAAAAAACCCTAGAGCTCCTGATAGCTTTTTCTTCCCCTTTCCGTGTGACCGAAAAACACCTTGCTGGAGGCAGATTTAATTTTTGAAAAAGGCCTCCAGTGGCCTTTTTCACAAACACACACGGAGCCCTTACTTTTCACAGAGGACATACTGTGATAACTCTTACAGGGGTGTATTAAATATTGTACTACTAATTCTTATATGTGTAGTTCGCCTCTTTACCTCCATTTAACCATAAGCCAGTTGGAAAAAATGGCAGTACTCTGTCTAATTGTAGCTAACACAGAAATGCCCATATTTACTCATATTAAATAAAGTATTACAGAACTCATTAATAAATGTAACCATCAAAGAAAAGTAGAATTCCTAAATTATTTCATTTGTTAATAGGTAAACTGCATCTTTTACCTTTTAAAATTTAATATTTTAAATTCTAGTATATTTTATTTAATATAGAGTAATGGAAAAAAATGACCCCCAAATCATGTTATTGGTTTTTCTTCCTCCAAAACATTCCTGGAAGCCAGAAAATACACTGGAGTTCTGGTGTTTTGGGGCATTCTGCAACTAAAGTTCCTGTTACCTGCTGATATACTTGAAGTGTGTCTGAACATAAATTATTGGAAGATTAAACTCTCAAATTTGATTAACTCACTTTCTGTCAAGTTATCCTAATTAAGCTACAGCCTTCAAACTTTGGGATTATTGCTGCCAATTCTGTACAGCCACTTTTTTAGTGCACAGTCTGCTCTAATACCCTCCAAGGCAAAATTGCAAATAAAAACTCTTTTTGATTTCTACTAATTAAATAGACATTGGAATGTGCCATACCTATAATCTGTATTAATATGTGAATACAAATTTTGCCTACTTCATATGAAGCATTCAGAAAGAACTCATTAAACTAAAATAAATTCTTCTTGCAGTGAAGGACTCTCATTTGTTCAGAAACATCACTGAATGCCTACTATGTGTCAAGCACTGTGCTGGCCATCGCAAATATAGTTGTAAACAAGACAGACACAGCCCCTGCACTCATGGACTTTCCATGACTAGGAAAGACAGACATTAACAAACAATTACAACCAAATAGTTAGAAAGCTAACACCACAATCTGTGCCTTGCACAGCACTTGCCAAAATTAAGCTCAGTATCAAAAATACAAATACTGGCCAGGCATGGTGGCTCATTCCTATAATCCCAGCACCTTGGGAGGCCAAGGCAGGAGGACTGCTTAAGCCTAGAGGTTTGAGGCCAGCCTAGGCAACACAGAGAGACCCCATCTCCAGAAAAAAAAATTTTTTTAATTAGCTAGGCATGGTGGTGCATGCATGTAGGCCTAGCTACTTGGGAGGCTGGGGTGAGAGGATTGCTTGAGCCTGTGTGGTAGAGACTATAGTGAGCCATGATCATGCCACTGCACTCCAGCCTGGGCAACAGAGCAAGACTCTGTCTCAAAAAAAAATTATTGTATATATACACACACACACACACATATCTATACACACATACACAAATACTCTACTCAGTTAGGACTTTGTTGAGTTTATAGATCAAGAATGGTACAAAGGATAGAAGAGAGATGACAAAGTCATGCCTCAAATTAAAATTGTAGGATAGTAGTAATGGCTGAACAGCATTCTGTATGTACTTAATGCCACTAAATTGTACACTTTAAAAATGGTGACAATGGTAAAACAAGCCAGGTACAGAAAGACAAATACTTATACGACCTCACTCACATGTAGAATCTTAAAAAGCTGATCTCATAGAAATAGAAAGTACAATGGTCTCAGAGGCTGGACTGGTTAGAGAGGAATGGGCAGACGTTGGTTAAAGGATATATAATTACAATTAGGTAGGAAAAATAAATTCAAGAAATTTAGACAATATTGCATTCTTTTTTATTATTTCTTGTAGAGACGGGGTCTCACTGTGTTGTCTAGACTGGTCTAGAACTCCTAGCCTCAATCATCCTCCCACCTTGCCCTCCCAAAGTGTTGTGATTACAGGCATAAGCCACCATGACCAGATGGTAACATTTTATTCTTGAAAAATTTAAAGAGAGTGGATGTTAAAATGTTCTCACCACAAAAATGATAACTGTGTGAGGTAATGCATTTGTTAATTACCTAGACTTAACAATTCTCAATGTATATATGTTATGTATGATATATACATCATGTTATGCATAATACAAAACATCATGTTATGCATAATACAAAACATCATGTTATGCATGTTAAATACATACAATTTTATCTGTCAATTTTTTTTACAAAACATATTTTAAATGTCAAAACAAAAAAAAATTTATAGCATAAAATTTGCCCATTTGGTAAATTTACCAAAATTAAGTAGAAATCAAAAAGAGTTTTTATTTGCAATTTTGCCTTGGAGGGTATTAGAGCAGACTGCATTAAACAAATGGCTATACAGAATTGGCAGTAATTTACAGTAAGTTGACCAAAATGGTAAATTTTATGCTATAAATGGGTTTTGGTAAATTTACCAGAATGCTAATTTTATGCTATATATGTTTTGTCACAATAAAAAATGTAAAAAAAAGTTGTTAAATGTTTAATCAACTTCACCAAAAACTTAACACATATGAGTACTACATGAGAGAAGCTATATGGCACAGAAGTGAAAATAGATAGAAAACATGAAATTTCTTGGCTTTGACTATCTGCCAGCCTTACATCAATTGTATAGTTCACCTATCAGAGCACAGCTGGAGGTGGGTAAGGACACAATCTTAGAAACAGGTTTCACTACAAATGCATGGTTTCTAATCTTCATCGGATTCTCAAACCTTTTCCTTATCACTAATCAGCTCCCAAACTTTTGCCATTCTCTTTCAATCTGCTGCTCAACCCCAGGACCACATTTAATGACCTCTTCCCCTCCATTTCCTGATCCTCACCAAACCTACCTGCATTTGCTCCCATTCTTACTTTCTTCTCTCCCAGTTCTGAACAGGGGTTCTGAATCTTGCCCCTTTAGCAAGAACCTTCCTTGTAAAGATCTGATCTGCTCATGAACCTTATCCCATCAATTAGCCCTTTAGTAACTTCCCTCTCTACAGGCTCCTTCTTTAAATTAGTTCTCAAGCTACTCCTATCTTCAAAAAAAAAAAAAAAAAAAATTGTTACCCTCCCTTGACTCTAATCTTCCTCTAGCTACCACCCTACTTCTCCCTTTGACTTGACTTCCTCTCCCTTCTTAGCCTGTACCCCTATCTCTTCCTCCCATTCACTGCTCCACAGGCTATAATCAGACTTCACTTCCCATATATCCAGGCCAATGAAAGCGTGCTGGCTGAAGTCATCAGGGATTTCCCACTGACTCATTTCAATGGACCCTCTTTGGTCTTTCTTAAATATAGGAAATATCAGCCATATTTAAATTTCTTTATTGGCAGCACCACTATTCATCCAATCCTCTAAATCAAAGCCCTGTAACTCCTTCCAGAGTCCTCTCACTCCTACTTTTTTATCTCCTTGTTCAGCCACAATTTTTTTAATTTCAAAAAAAAGTACACAGTATTACCCACTTGAGAAATTTAAAAATACAGATAAATAGTACAGAACAAAATTAAAATTTAAATTTAATGTACAAAAGAGAAATAAAAACATACATGCCAACAAAGATTTGCACACAAATGTTCATAGCAGCTCTATTCATAACAGGCAACAACTGAAAACAACCCAATATCCATCAATACGTGAGTCGATAAAAAATTGTGGTAGGCCAGGTGTGATGGCTCACGCTTGTAATCCCAACACTTTGGGGGGCCAAGGCAGAAGGACTGCTTGAGGCCAGGAGTTTGAGACCAGCCTGGGCAACATACAGAGACCCCCATCTCTACAAATAATTAAAAAATTAGACAGACATGGTGGCACACACCTGTGGTCCCAATTACTCAGGAGGCTGAGGTAGGTGGATCACCTGAGTCTGGGAAGTCAAGGCTGCAGTGAGCCATGATCACACCACTGCACTCCAGCCTGGGTGACAGAGCAAAACTCTGTCTCGAAAAAAAAAAAAAATGTGGCATAGGCATACAATGGAATACTACTTAGTAATAAAAAAGAATGAACTACTAATACATACCACAACAAGGAGAAATCTCAAAAGCATCATGCTGAGTGAAAAACAGATGCAAAAGAAAACACACTGTATGATTCCATTCATATAAAATTTTAGAAAAGGCACAGCTATAGTGACAGAAAGCAGATCAAGTTTTCAGGAGCCAGAATGTAGGGGAAAAAGACTAACTGCAAAAAGGATCATGAGGGTACATCCTGGGGTGACTGACACACTATATTATGATTGTGATGGTAGTTACATGATTGTATATATTTGTCAGAACTATCAAACTGTACATTTAAAATTTGTGAATTATATAATATCTAAGTCATCCCTCAATAAAGCTGATTTTTAAAAATTAATTACATTTAATTAATTGAACCTTCTAAAATAAGATTTTTAAATCTATATTTCTTTTCTAAAGACCTAATTTATATTTATTTCAGTTCTGCGGTGAATCAATCCCATATATAGTATTGTGTTGCTCATAATGATACAAAATTATGATTGGAAATAATACTTAGCTGAATTACTTTATCTCTGGGAAGCTTATCAAGGCAATTTACAATGTACATAAGCGGGTGAAGTTTGTTATGAAAATGGCATTATTTTGATTATGACAGATAAGCCATGTGCTCTTTGATTCTACCTGCACAGCAATCTCATTTATTCTCTTTGAGAACCTCCTGAATGGAAACCTCAAATTTCAAAGGGTGAATACTGGTCTGTCTTTCAGACACTGTACCTACATGGAAAGCACAGGGCTAGGACTTCCTCCTTTCTTTATTCCCTTATGATTAAAATGTATACAAGGAGACTTCAAAAAATTCATTAAAAAATGAAATTAAAAGATAATGAAAATATAAACTTCATTTCTCAACATAAGCTCCATCAAGTTCAAGATACTTTTGTGAGTAATGATACCAGCCATTAGTCCATCTTTAAAGAATTGAGGGTCCCAGGAATTTAATCATGTCAGTGCAGTCCTTTTTACATTATTAACTGAAGAAAAATAGGTGCCTTTTAAAGATTTTTTAACATTAGGAAAGAAAAAGAAGTCAGACAGAGCCAAATCAAGACTGTAAGATAGGCCAGGCACAGTGGCTCATGCCTGTAATCCCAGTGCTTTGGAAGGCCGAGACAGGTGAATCACCTGAGGTCAGGAGTTCAAGATGGTGGTCAACATGGTGAAACCCCATCTCTACTAAAAATACAAAAAATAGCTGGACATGATGGATCATGCCTGTAATCCCAGCTACTTGGGAGGCTGAGGCAGGAGAATTGCTTGAACCTGGCAGGTGGAGGTTGCAGTGAGCCAAGATCGCACCACTGCACTCCAGCCTGGGAGACAAAGTGAGACTCCAACTCACAAAAAAAAAAAAAAAAAAAAGACGGTAAGTGAATGTCTAATAATTTCCCATCAAAACTCTTGCAAAATTGCCCTTTTTTGATGAGAGGATGAGCAGGAACATTGTCCTGGTGGAGAAGGACCCTCTGGTAAAGCTTCCCTGGGTGTTTGTTTGTTTGTTTTGCTAAAACTTTGGCCAATTTTCTCAAAACACACAAAATAAGCAAATATTAAAATATTATCATTCTTTGGTTCCCCAGAAAGTCAACAGGCAAAATACCTTGAGCATCCCAAAAGTCTCGTCATGACCTTTGCTCTTGCCCAGTCTGCTTCTGCTTTAACTAGACCACTTCCATCTCTTGGTAGCCATTGCTTTGGTTGTGCTTTGTCTTCAGCAACATACTGGTAAAGCCATGTTTCCTCTCCTATTACAATCCTTCGGACATACGCCACAGGATCTCAATCCCACTTGTTTAAAATTTCTATGTAAAGTTCCCTCTTCAATTACAGCATGAACAAGATTAATTTTTTCCTTGAAAATTGATGTGGATGGTCTACTGCTGTGGGCTTCCTCTTCAACATCATCTCGTCCCTTCTTAAAGGATGTTAGCCATTTGTAAACTGCTGGTTTCTTTAGAGTATTGTCCCCATAAACTTTTTGTAACGCATCAATGATTTCACCATCCTTCTACCCAGACACCACCATAAATTTGATGTTTATTCTTGCTTCAATTTTAGCAGAATTCACGTTGCCCTGATAGGGGCTTTTTAAAAACTGGTGCCATATCATTTCTTAATGTCTCAAACTGTTCAGACATGTTGTAACAAGTTCAGATGTGTTGTAACAAGTTAGTACAAGTTGGTTTTGGTTCAAAAATATTTTGAAATCCATGCACAGTTTTTTTTTCATAGTGTACATTTTCTCCATGAACTTTTCCAAGACCCCTCATACGTTTCTTTATTCCCATACCCACCCCCAGCATCTAATAAATACAGTACTTAAACAATGTTGACTGTTCAAATATGTATCTATTTAACACATAACGGAATTGCTGCCACCAAAAGACTCACTTCCTAAACAATCCGCACTCAAACCAATTTTATAACACTGACTTGCCTAATTCTAGTAACTGAAAATGCATACACAGGGTGCAAACCTTTACCTATGAAGGCAGCTTTGTTAATCCCCAGCTAGAGGAAAGGCTCTGAACTTTGTCTAATGCCTATCTGAAAATCTACCACAAGACAGTGTATCAACGTATTTTCCCTGTTGTTCCATAAACCATTTCCAGAGTTACAGCATGATCATGCTACAATGCAGGGAGGAAAGGGTTGAAGGCAACTAGTTTCTATTCACTTATCATTAAGCTTAGAAAATCTGATCAGTTTTGACAGTTCTAACTCACTGACTTGCTTTCCAAAATACTAAGGATAGTTCCAGCTCAGTAGAGTGATTATCCAAAGATTAGTGACCGCTGATTAATTTATCCTCTCAAGTAACCATAAATAATGGGGATTACATTGCCTTGACATTCTTCCATAACCCATTCTCAGTTGCCACCAGACACCCAAAGTCATCTTGGTGAATTAAGAGGATGAAGACAGATTAATTAGATTAAGCATTACTTTTACCAGATTTTTTTTCCAAAATAGTCTGCCTCTTGAAGTGGCTTAATATTTGTTTCCTAATCAAAGTACAAAAAATAACTACCACATATACAAAATTAATTATAATACCATACATGTAACAAATAAACACTAAGTTATAGAACACCATGTTTTGAAGTCAATATCAAAAACTTACATTGTTCTTTTGATTCCCAACCTTTACTACTATCAAGTCTCTTCTTGTCTGATGTGTTGGCACGGAATTTAAAAGACTGTATGAATTCTATTTTTCAAACTCTGAGGAGAAAAATGCTTTAATTGGACTTTCCTTTTCTTCCGTTCCCTATAATTGTTAGAAAACATATTTACTAGTCAGCAAGCCAGTACTTCAGTTCACCCGGAAGGCATAACAGCAGACAAATGTGGTCAAAATACCGCCTTACATGCTGACTTTTGCTTTTATACAGATTCTGTAGATGAAATCAAATGATATTAAAAGAGAAACAATTACTGGAAGGGTAAAGGTGTCTTGGCTTACAAAAAACGGCAGATATCTCTTCTTGCACAACTATCAATTCCCTTTCATCCACCCCCTGCTGTTACTGGTTCTTCCTCCAGGGTCACTGCACTTCCAGCACCTTCAGCTGGGCTTCAATCACAAGAGAGCAATTCAGGACCTGAGTCCTGAGAGATCACAGGACAGCACGTGAGTCAACACACACGCCTGCACACAGGCACCATGCCAACCTGCTCAGTCACAACAGTGTTAGACGGATCTGTAGCTCTTTATGCAGTGAAAAGTGCTTTGACACTCTCTTGAGTCTCACTGCTCACTGTGTGACAGGTAACTAAGGCAAAACACCCTTGTGTGTGGCCAGGTAGCTAGTTATTATCTCAATTAGGACTGACTCCCTTCCTGGCCAGAAAGTGCTATAAAGATGACACCTCCTCCCCTAACAAACCTCAAATATCCATTATGAATGTGCAAAAACAGTCCATATTTCTCAATAAACTGTGCAATATTCCATCCCAGTCCTAGTCAGATAACTTAATTTCACTTATTCTATAATAGTATTATAGTAGCTCTCCTAGATAACTCTTTTAAAGAGTAGAATCTACACTTACTTAAAAGAATTAGCTGTTTTCATTTTGAATTGTGAATGAAGAAGTTGGCTCAGTTACTAAACTCTGTGAATATATAAGATAACATCATCTGCTTGTTGAACAGGTTTTCACCACTGTCAATACTTTAAATTTAAAATACATAAATTAGTTGAAATGACTCTAAGCTATTCTCACAGTCTCTTGGTCTAGAACATCTTAAAAATAAGACTTACAGACCAACTTAATTACATCACAAATGAAAGGAGGAGGAACATGCCAAAAGTCTTCAGCGGTCATGTCAAATTGAAGGGAAAAAAATGACTAAGTCTTAAGACGAAGTTTTGGAAATATCTAAGACAGGGATAGTAAAAATATAATTTTGACCCTTGGGAAGACACAAATCTGAATTAGAGAAATCCAAAGGCTAGAAAGACATTTTAAGGAAGTTCTATTACTTTTTTTTTTTTAAGACCAAAGCTAAGAGGTGGCAGCAGCTACAGTGGCCATCTCAGTGCTGCCATACTTTTAAATATAACGATTTCAGTAGAAATGAACTAAATTACCTAGAAGCAGCCCCTGAGTCCACTCAAGGCAGGATTTCTGGGTTTCTATTATGTCATGTTCCTCTTAGAGATATATGTTCTTTCCAAAGCCCCACCACTGGACACAGCGTCACTCTGAGACGCCCAGTTTGCATTTCCAGTTACCTGCCTGACATCGCCCTTGATGTCTTGCTGACCCTCAATGCTCCACATGTCTAAAATGTGAGCCAGCCTTTCCCTGGCAACTCCTTCTCCTCATGCCCCATACCTGTCCATGGCACCATCTGGGCTGTCGACATGATTTTGTGGGGCATGATACAAAATGTATTATAGGTCTCCCTGATCAAAAATTATTAAGACACAGGCACCAGATGTAGGCCTCAATGCTGTTTCCGTGTTCTTCATCACTGTCCACACCCATTCTTTGCTAGAATTCCTGCAGGCTATCCTTTGAAATGCCTCACATCTGTCCCTTCATTCCCATTTCCATGGCTGCCCCTCAAATCTCACTCAGCTTTCGGTCGGGGCTTTGTAATTTGTGTTCCTCCTATTTCTTGCCTCTGCAACCCAGAGATCTTTTTAAAGCACTACTAAGAAACCCTCTTCAGAAATCCTCAGTATCTCCCCACTGCCTCTATTAAATAATGTCCAAGCTTACCTTGGCATTTAGATCTTCCATTCCCCAGCTCCACCATTCTTTTCCAGCCTTATAGTCTATGACCTTTCACTACGTATCCTGGGCCCTAGACAAACCAAACTCCTTGTCATTCACTAAATAAGCCCAGTGTGGAGTCAAGTATGAAGAACCTGGGCCACGAAGCTGGAGACTTAAGTTTAAATCCAGCCTCACTAGCCCCACCTAAAACACACACATCATAATTGTTACATGAAAGGATTACTGGATAGATTAAACAAAATAACCTAAAATACATAGTAAACCACAGTCAGAACATTCAGTATTAGAACTGCCTCCTAACCCTTGCCCAGGCCTTACACTCTCACCTCAGATACCCTCTTCTGTTAGATATTCTGAGGAAAGACTCCCAATCTCGTAACACCTAACTCAAAAACTGAAGCCTTCTCTAGTCAGCTCAGTCAGAAGTCATTCTCCCTTCCTCTAAAATCCTGTATCTTGCTTGCACAGCATTTAGCATGTACAGCATATTCTCTCAGAGTTACTTAAGTATATATCATTCTGTTTTCCCTCACGACCTCTCAAGAGCATGGAATAAGTCAAATTTGTTTCTTGTGTGGCTCTTAGTACATATTTTGTGCTCAAAAAATTAAATGGGTGGCTGGGCATGGTGGCTCACATCTATAATCCCAGCACTTTGGGAGGCCAAGGCAGGTGGATCACCTGAGGTCAAGAGTTTGAGACCCACCTGACCAACATGGTGAAATCCCGTTTCTACTAAAAATACAAAAATTAGCCAGGCATAGTGGCATGTGTCTGTGATCCCAGCTACTCGGGAGGCTGAGACAGGAGAATCACTTAAACCCAGGAGGTGGAACTTGCAATGAGCCGAGATGGTGCCATTGCATTCCAGCTTGGGCGACAAGAGCGAAACTCCATCTAAAAAACAACAACAAAACAATTAAATGGGGAGCTGGGCCCGGTGGTTCACACCTATAATCTCAGCACTTCGGGAGGCTGAGGTAGGCAGATCCTCGAGTCCAAGAGTTTGAGACCAGCCTGGGCAATGTGGCGAAACCCCATCTCTACAAAAAATATGAAAAGTAGCCAGATGTGGTGACATGCACTTGTAGTCCCAGCTACTCGGGAGGCTGAGGTGGGAGGATCACTTGAGCCTGGGAAGTCAAGGCTGCAGTGAACCATGAGCGTGCAACTGTATGTACTCCAGCATGGGTGACAGAGCGAGACCCTGTCGCATAAAAATAAATAAATAAATAAATGCAAAAAAAAATTTTAACATACCCCAAAATTAATTAATAAAATATTTTCACCGGAATTAGCTCAAGTCCAGACATTGATGCAAGGTGATAGCACTGAAAGAGATTAAGATATGGCTACTCTTGCAGACTTGATACTCTGAAGGATGACATGTCACCTGGAGGAATCACAAAGTCCTCATGCCCAAGTCTCTACATGGTTTATTTCCATTCCTATCCCTGCCCCAAGACAGACCTTGATCAACACCTGGGCTAAGACAGCAGAGGAAACAAGGACATGGCCTACCTGCTAAGATGTGTCAGGTGAGAATCTAAGGCCTAAGATAATCTCAAGCCTTCCTTCGTTACCTATGGGAATGAAGTTTTACTCTAATATATTCACTGGTCTATGTCCTCTTGTATTTGCAAATATTATATATAATTGCCAGGTCATTTGCTGCTTTTCTAAAGGGCTCAAAAACTGGGAACACAGTCTTATAAGCACTGAAATATGATTTTAAACTACTTTTAAAAAATATCATTGGTACTTATCAAATTAGCAAATACTAATAAAAATAAAACCAAACATTGGTAGGGTTTTCAGGAAGCCAGCACATCACTGGTGGCACAATAAACTGATTCAAGTTTTCTAAAGAATAATCTCGCAATGTGTAACAGGTGTTATAAAGTTGTTCATACCCTTTGAACCAGTAATCTCACTTTTGGACGTACACCCAAGCAAGCAATCCAAGAAAGGGGAAAAAACCAATTTGTTCAACGACATATACAGATATGCTACTTATGTTGCATAACACTGCCTGCTACTCACTAAACAAAGGAGGCCTGGTTGAGTAACCTAGGGTAGACCAATATGGTAGAACATCACACTTACTGAAACAATTAAGCAGGTGCCTTATGTGATACAGGAAAATGTACCTTAAAAAATGTTTACTGAAAAACAGAAAACAAAAGCAAATATTTACATATAAATGTATAATTCTGCCAGGCCCAGTGGCTAATGCCTATAATCTCAACACTTTGGAAGGCCGAGGCAGGCGGATCACTTGAGACCAGGAGTTTGAGACCAGCCTGGCCAACACGGCGAAACCCCGTCTCTACTAATAATATAAAAATGAGCTGGACATGGTGGCACATTCCTGTAGTCCCAGCTACTTGGGAGGCTGAAGTGGGAGGATGGCCTGAGCCCGAGGTTGAGGTTGCAGTGAGCCGTGATCATGCCATGGCACTCCAGCGTGAGCAACACAGCAAGACTCTGTCTCAAAAAAAATAATAATTTATAATTATTTATTTGCAAATCTGGAAACCCAAACCCAAAGTTTTTGTAAGAGAATATTAACATTTAATTAGAAGCAAAACTTGATCTGAACTGACGTGAAGCTACTCATGGTCTCTATTTAACTCACTTATCCATACATTTTGCTGCAGAAATGTTAATGTATTTGATTATAAGGTACCTGGGACTCTTCGAGGGGTGTCAGAAAATACAAGTGTCTGTACCAGGTTACTTTTTTTTTTTAACTCTATTTACTTCAGTAGGGAGCAGGTTACTTTTTTACAATTCAAAAAAATCTAGGCTGGGCACAGTGGCTCAGATCTGTAATGCCAGCACTTTAGGAGGCTGAGGTGAGCAGATTGCTTGAGCCAAGGATTTCAAGACCAGCCTGGGCAACAAGGCAAAACCCTGTCTCTACAAAAAATACAAAAATTAGCTACGTGTAATGGCATGCTCCTGTAGTCCTAGCTACTTGGGAGGCTGAGGTGGGAGGATCACTTGAGCCCAGGAGGTCGAGGCTGCAGTGAGCCATGATCCCACCACTGCACTCCAGCCTGGGTGACAGAATGAGATCCTGTCTCAAAAAAAGAAAAAAAAAATACATATATATATATATAGAGAGAGAGAGAGAGAGAGAGAGAGAGCGAGAGAGAACCCCAAGTTTCAGATAAACGATTCCTATACTGATAGACTATCTATACTGATGATATCTACACATATATAACAACACATACATGTATGTATGTATGTATGTATGTATATATGCATACATGCATCAGTTATAAATTTAGGTAAAAGTGTTAAAGTTTGGCATTCCCTGGCTTTGCTGATAAAACCGTTTAAGGAGAGTGTATTATTTAAGGAAAGCTAACCTCCTTATAATGCTTCATCTGTGGGGGTGAGTAAAAAAAGACAACCGTAGGCCGGGCACAGTGGCTCACACCTGTAATCACAGCACTTTGGTAGGCCAAGGCGGATCATGAGGTCAAGATATCAAGACCATCCTGGCTAACATGGTGAAACCCCATCTCTACTAAAAATACAAAAATTAGCTGGGTGTGGAGGCGCATGCCTGTAATCCTAGCTATTCGGGGAAGCTGAAGCAGGAGAATCGCTTGAATCCGGGAGGTGGAGATTGCAGTGAGCCGAGATCGCACCACTGCACTCCAGCCTGGCAACAAAGCAAGACTCCATCTCAAAAAAAAAAAAAAAAAAAAAAAAGACAACTGTAGATAAACCAAATCCAAATCCCCAAATAATTACAGATTCAAAGCCAATAAAACCAAATGTATTACAATTTATTTTTATTTAAATTCAAGTAAACATCTATAGATAATTTTGCAACATTTCTGCAGAAAGTTCAGGCTTCAGATCTATTGAGCATCATTCACAGACACCCATGTATTGAAAGAAGTGATAAACTCTCATGTTTTATAAAGAATCTTCCAGGTGACCCGTAAATAGACTAATCTAAAGTTTAAATCATTAGAAAGTATTACTTTAAATGTAGTAGTTTAAATGAACATTTGAAACATAACCTTTTCTTTCCCCTGCTTTGTCTATGCTGAAAAAAAATAACTTTTTTTTTTTGAGACAGGGTCTTGCTCTGTTGCCCAGGCTGGTGGGCAGTGGAGCAATCTTGGCTCACTGCAGCCTTGACCTCTAGGGCTAGGTGATCCTCCCATCTCAGCCTTTTGAGTAGCTGGGACTACAGGTGCCTGCCACCACGTCCAGCTAATTTTTGTATTTTTAGTAGAAATGGGGTTTCACCATGTTGCCCAGGCTGCTCTAGAACTTCTGGGCTCAAGCAATTCATCTGCCTTGGCCTCCAAAAGTGATGGGATTACAGGCATGAGCCACTCTGCCCAGCCTTAATCATTTTTAATGCAGGTAAAAACCCTCTGAGATTCTGGCCAGCAACAAAATGTGGAAGAAATAGCCTATTTGCCCTCCCCTCTCCATACAAAATAGGATTTTTAGATTAGAAATTATTTATCAGCTGAACATGGTGGCTCACACCTATAATCCCAATACTCTGGGAGGCCAAGGCAGGAGGATTGCTTGAGCCCAGGAGTTCAAGACCAGCCTGGGCAACGTGGCGAGACCCCATTTCTACAAAAAAACTTCAAAAATTAGCCAGGTGTAGTGGCACATGCCTGTGGTCCCAGCTACTCGGGAGGCTGAGGCAAGAAAATCTCTTTAGCCCAGGTCAAGGCTGCAGTGAGCTATGTTCATACCCCTACGCTTCAGCCTGGGCAGCAGAGCAGGACCCTGTCTCAAAAATAAATACATACATACATACAAATTATTTATCAACTCTGGATTTAATGTTTTCTATATAATTATGCATAAAAATACAAATATAAGTCTATTATCTCCTCTGACCCTTCTTTATGCCTCACCAGCATCCCTGCCCCTGCAAAAAATGAACAAGAACTTAATGTGTAGTCACTTGCTGAGACTCAGGTGTTACCACTACATTATAGAGCTCTTAACAATTGTGCATCTGATATTAAACCTTTGTTTTGAACCAACATGAAAATATGGCCAAAGGATCTGATCTTATTAAAAATCAGGTCCTTTTTTCAGTTTGAGCCTATCCCACAGTAACATTTTTCTCTGAGTAGAAGGAGACAAAACATAACACCTACAACTAAAACTCCATACATTTATCATTTATTCCTAAAAAACAACTTACTCTTAAGGGAAGTGCACTTACAGTCAATAACTACATGTCTGGGGTCCTCCTGTCAAAGTTTGAGTGCTACATTACTACAGGACAACAATGACAACTTCCTGCCCCATTCACACTAAAACATCAATTAACTTTGTGGAATGTCGTTGTTTAAACAACCACTGACAAATGTGAACCCTTTGAGATGCTGCCATTTGAAGTTGCAACATAAAGTCAAAACTAATAAAAAGGATAATTAAGATGAAAAGGTTTTTATTAATAAAAACAGTCTCCAGACTAACCTACTTGACTTGGCATTAATACTTATCTACACAGAAAAGTCAATAAATATCACCATTTAATGAATAGGTAGTTTTCTGTTTTTGTAATATTAAAACACATCTCAAAATTGGTCTTGGATCCAATCTAAATGCAACACAAATATAAATTTTGGCTTTCTGAACACAGGCAGAACACTGCTGATAAAATTTACTCTTTTTAAAAATTTTACTACACTTTTTAATGTTTATTTTGTTTTAATTAAAAGTAGAGACGGGGGTCTCACCATGTTGCCCAGGCTGTTCTTGAACTCCTGGACTCAAGTGATCCTTCCATCTAGGGTTTTCTTTTTTTTTTTTTTGAGACGGAGTTTCACTCTTGTTGCCCAGGCTGGAGTGCGATGGCACGATCTTGGCTCACCGCAACCTCCACCTCCCGGGTTCAAGCAATTCTCCTGCCTCAGCTTCCCGGGTAGCTGAGATTACAGGCATGCACCACCACACCTGGCTAATTTTGCATTTTTAGTAGAGACAGGGTCTCTCCATGTTGGTCAGGCTGGTCTCTAACTAAGGACCTCAAGTGATCCGCCCACCTCAGCCTCCCAAAGTGCTAAGATTACAGGCATGAGCCAGGGCACCTGGCCTCCATCAGGTCTTCAAAGTGCTGGGATTACAGGTATGAGCCACCCCGCCCAGCTGCAATTTACTCTTTAGCAAAAAATAGGTACTAGCTGAACTGCAGACCAATGCATCTTTCCGTAAGTGCAATGGACTTTTATCCATTAATTTAATCATTGACCTTTCATTTAGACTTAACTATCTAAAACATACCTTTAGTTGAATTTAAAACTCCTTAGTGAGTGATTCTTAAGTGGAGGCATTGGAGGAGGAAAGCAGCACAGCTCCCCTCACTCACTAAGAGGCATAGATCAGAAGTTCTAGAGGGGTACATTTACAAATTTTTTTAAAGCACACATTCAATATTATAATTCTGTATTTAAAGAACAAGAAAATAATTCTAATTATATCCACAACATAACTAAAAGTAAAGCTTGGCCAGGCATGGTGGCTCATGCCTATAATCCCAGCACTTTGGGAGGCCGAGGCGGGTGGGTCACCTGAGGTTAGGAGTTTGAGACCAGCCTGACCAACATGGCGAAACCCCACCTCTACTAAAAAATACAAAAAAATTAGCCAGGCATGGTGGTGCACGCCTGTAGTCCCAGCTACTCTGGAGGCTGGGGCACGAAAATCGCTTGAACCCAGGTGGCAGAGGTAGCAGTGAGCCGAGATCATGCCACTGCACTCCAGCTTGGGCGACGGAGAGAGACTCCATCTCCAAAAAAAAAGATACAAATAAAAATTTAAAAAATAAAAGCAAAGCTTGACAAAATTTTGGCTGATGGATACAGGGTATGACATTATCTTCTGCCACTCACAAGGAAAGGCAAACTACACTTGGATGTGTGCAACAAAATTCTGAAGTACCATGAGACTTTTACGTTTATCAGGAGGGGACAAAGAGAGTTACAAACACTGTTTTGGGGCCAGGGACAGTGGCTCAAGCCTGTAATCCCAACACTCTGGGAGCCTGAGGTTGGAGGATCACCTGAGCTCAGGCGTTCGAAACCAGCTTGGGCAATATAGGGAGACCCCCCTATCTACAAAAAAATTTTTAAAAATTAGCCAGGTGTGGTGGTATGTGCCTGTTATCCCAGCTGTTCAGGAGGCTGGGGCAGGAGGATCCCTTGAGCCCAAGAGGTTGAGGTTATGGTGAGCCATGATCACATCACTGACTGCACTCCAGTCTGAGCAACAGAGCAAGACCCTGTCTCTTAAAAAAAAAAAAAAAGAAAAGAAAGAAAGAAAAAAGAAACACTGCTTTGGTCCACAAAGGAAACACTGCTTTGGTCCATATACAGTATTTCTAATCTGTATTTCATACTTATGCCCAAGATTAAAAATTAGTGAAATGAAAAAAGACTTCTTACTTGAAAATAAGGCAAGCCATTTCTTCATCGACTTTTTTTTAGTTCCTATATGCAAGGTGAGGAATTACTTTTGCTGTTAAAGAAGGCACTTTAACAAAGAGGTATGATCATACACATTTGGCATGTACGTTTGAAAGCACTGCTTTCCTCCATTCCTCCAGCCACTGATAGGCTATCTCTCTTATGTGGTGGGTCTGCACCGTTCCCAGGTGTGCTGGAGTTTCCTGTTCTGAATCTCTGCCAATAAAAACATCCACAGTCCCTGCGTGGGTGGCACCAGGAGAGGCAGGTGCTCAGAACTGTGGTGAGCTGACTGTTCAAGTTATGTTTAGGGTTTAGCTTGTTTTTGTTAAGGTTTGCTTGTTTAATTTGAATATAAGACCAGATTTCTAGCTAGGCGGTGATAACTCCGGAATTCTTTTCCAAAAATGACATCACAGCATTTCTGATGACTTGAGTAGGAGACACTATTGAGAGAATATTCTAAAGAACATGCAAGTAAATATGTAGTAAATAGTTTCGGGTTGGGGACAGGGGTAGGATTCTACTTTCAGGACAACTTTGACATAAGTACAATTTTTTTCCAGCCAAAAAGCTGCTCTTAAGTTCAACTTAATAAAAGTAAATACTGATATCAATCCTAATACTGTGCAAGTTGCAACTTTCTTATCTATCCATGGAGGTAATGACATATCACAAGGCCACTCTAAAAAATAATGTACATGAAAGCCTTTTCTTTATGGTAATGGAATGTATTATTCCATTTTCATACTGTCATGAAGAAATATCTGAGGCTGGGTAATTTATAAAGAAAAAAAGGTTTAATGGACTCATAGTTCCACATGGCTAGGGAGGCCTCACAATCATGGTGGAAGGTGAAAGAGGAGCAAAGGCACGTCTTACATGGCAACAGGCAACAGAAAGTGTGCAGGGGAACTGCCCTTTATAAACCATCAGATCTCATGAGCTTTATTAACTATCACAAGAACAGCACAGGAAAACCTGCCCCCATCCCCCATGATTCAATTACCTCCCACCGGGTAATTACCTCCCTCCCACGACAAGTGTGGATTATAGGAGCTACAATTCAAGATGAGATTTGGGTGGGAACACAGCCAAACCATATCAGAGAATATAAAAATTACCATTTTAACAAATATGGATCATCTTTAAAATGGCTTTCACTGAATGCTTTATTAGAATAGGTTCTCTGTCTACCACTTTAAACATAATTTGTAACTTATTTGAATTTATTCTCAAAACTCCAAAATGTAGCTACCCCCAATATTCCAAGTGCATCAAATACATAACAATTGCATAAAATCACTGTTTGTGTCCCAGGATTGTGACATAAGAATAAAATGGCCAACCATTTCGTCAGAATCTCACAAGGACCAACCATCGCACTGAAGACAGGCATGGCACACACAAAGGTACAGAGGCAAAAAGCAGCAAGAAAAATTTGGGCCAGTGTAACACCTACAGGTTGGCTAGAACACAAAAACCAATAAGGGAGAGAAGCAGGGGCAAGGCTAGAGGGCCAGGCAAGGGCCAGAGCTTGCAGGCCTTTGGAGTAGGGAGTTTGAAGTTTTCCTAAAAGTAATGAGTGTCACTGGGCATTTAAACAGAAAAATCATATGGTCCAATCTTTTAGAAAAATCACTCAGATGTACAACTGAGGACAAGCAATCCCGTTAAGGGTTTATGACTAATTGTGGCCAACAGTAATGAAGGCGGCCAGGCACAGTAGCTCCCGCCTGTAGTCCCAACACTTTGGGAGGCTGAGGCAGGAGGGTCACTTGAGGCCAGGAGTTTAAGACAAGGCTGAGCAAAATAGCAAGATGCCATCTCCACACAAAAATTTTTTTTAATTAGCCGGCCATGGTGGCACATGCCTGGTGTTGCAGCTACTCAAGAAGCTGAGATAGGAGGATTGCTTGAGCCTAGAAGTTTGAGGCTGCAGTGAGCTATGATCACGCCACTGCACTCCAGCCTGGGGAACACAGTGAGACCCTATCTCAAAAAAAAAAAAAAAAAAAAAAAAAAAAAAGTAAATAAAGGCATGAATTAAGACACAGTAGTGAAAGAAACGTGGGACTGATTTATGAGGCATTAAGAAGGTAAACACAAAAGAACTCTGATTTAACAAAACAGGTAAGGAAGGAAGAGAAATAAGAAGTTAAGATACATTCCAGGTTTCTGACTTAAACAACCAGAGGTGTCATGCACTGAGAATTGAGAAGGAGGAATATGGATTCAGAAGAATGCCGACAAACGGGCTGTCATTTTTGATAGTAAGGGAAGGTTGTATGGTGTGGCTGAAAAATGAGTTCACGTTAGTTTAGTATGATGTACCTGTGTACCCAAATGGAACTGTCCAGAAATAGTAAATAAGGGTCTTGAACACAGAGATGAGACTTGGAAATAACAGCCCCAAGACAGTGGATGGAAGAAGGCAGGAAAAGTGAAGCAAGTACATGGCCAGGGACCGAGCCTCAAGGAACTGCAACAAAAACATGTAGCAAATCACATCAAAAGCAGAGTACAATTTATTTTAAAAGACACCTCAAAATCACTCCTGAAAAAATTTGTTATTAGGTTCTTTCAGCAGTTAATTTTATGAAATTATTAATTTTTAATTCCATGAAAAAACACCACAGGAATCTCACATTGTTGTATTTAATTAGAATTCACTATGTGCGCTATTCAGTCTCGCACTGAATCCAGAAACATCCTGGAAATGAAGTATGAAACGCCCACACCATACTCACTATTATTCCAAAATCCTAGAACCATTTTTATAATCTTCTCACTTATTTTAGCATGTAGTTTAGATTGGTTTATTGCCATAAATGAGTTCTCTTAGCTTTTCTACCTCTCTTCCAGTGTAAATAACAATCAGGTATTTTTCTTATAGTGAAAGATGTATAGGACCATGAACCAGATTATTTGTTCACTGTAACTAGCTAAACAAAGGACTGTTACTAAAAACTTTTCTAAGATATAGAAATGGCTAGTTATGCAGGCTGCTTTTCCTACTAAACAAAACAAAATCTCTTTAGCATAAAGGCAAAACATAGCAGTTAACTTCTGAACTATAGCCAAAATTTCCTACAATCTAGGTGTCACATACGACTGTACGACGTGGATATCAGTATAACTGTAAATGTGAAAACTTGGTGTGGGGGGAACAATTTCTGAGGAAGCACCAACTGACCTGAAGTTTCAGAGGGGCTAGCAAGACACATGGAGAGGTGCTGCAAGATTCATTCATCCCTAAATGCTACTGAAAGTCCTACTTTGTGATTGTAACCATCTAAAAAGAAATCTGTCTCCATACAGGGAGTGTAGAGTTGCGTTAAAGATTATAGCCAAAGAACCACCCTTTCAGGACCTTTTTGATAATCTACTTCCAAACTACTGAATTTTTAATGTTTTGATTTACACTTTTTTTTTTTTTTTTTTTGAGACAAAGTTTCTCTCTTGTTGCCCAGGCTGGAGTGAAACGGCACAATCTCAAAACGAAA
Source organism: Hylobates moloch (assembly GCF_009828535.3). Classification (NCBI taxonomy): domain Eukaryota; kingdom Metazoa; phylum Chordata; class Mammalia; order Primates; family Hylobatidae; genus Hylobates; species Hylobates moloch. The sequence goes on along the minus strand of NW_026652277.1, from coordinate 128,884,467 downwards.
CAAACAAAAAGCCCTAGGCTCTTCATTAGTTCCATGGGTTTTCCAGTATCTAGCAGAGTTAAAACAAAGTTGCTCTTTTTTTTTCTTTTTTTCTTTTTTGAGACGGAGTTTCGCTCTTGTTGCCCGTGCTGGAGTACAGTGGCACCATCTCGGCTCACTACAACCTCTGCCTCCCAGGTTCAAGCAATTCTCCTGCCTCAGCCTCCCGAATAGCTGGGACTACAGGCATCCACCACCACGCCCAGCTAAATTTTTGTATTTTTAGTAGAAACGGGGTTTCACCATGTTGGCCAGGCTGGTCTCGAACTCCTGACCTCAGGTGATCCACCTGCCTCGGCCTCCCAAAGTGCTAGGATTAAAGGCATGAGCCACTGTGCCCAGCCCAAAATTGCACTTTCTAAGGAAAAACAATGTTCCACTTAATTGTATTTCTTTGTATTCTTCCCCAGAGTGTCTGATTCCTCTCTATCTAGGCAAGAAGAATGCACATGTGAACAGGTAAAAATTCAACTAAAGAGACAACTCGGCCAGGCGCGGTGGCTCATGCCTGTAATCCCAGCACTTTGGGAGGCCGAGGCAGGCGGATCACGAGGTCAGGAGTTTGAGACCAGCCTGGCCAATATGGTGAAACCCTGTCTCTACTAAAAATACAAAAATTAGCCAGGTGTGGTGGAACGCGCGGGTAGTCCAGCTACTCGGAAGGCTGAGGCAGAATTGCTTGAATCCAGGAGGCGGTGGTTGCAGTGAGCCGAGAGGGCGCCACTGCACTCCAGCCTGGGCAACAGAGCGAGACTCTGTCTCAAAAAAAAAAAGAGAGACAACTCAAGCTCAGCTTGCTCCCTCAGACACAGCAGGATGTGTGAGACACTCCTCTGAATGCCATGTCATTGGCAGCTGGGCACCATAACGGGACTGTGATGCTGTCAGCATTTTTCATTGGTTCTACTGCCCAACTTGGAGTCGGCTTACTTCCCCTTTCCAAAGTCTTAATTTCACCAAGTGAGATTTATAACCATAGAGAAAGAGGCATCAAATGCCTTCCCCACCCCCGCCCCCACCACCTGTTGAAATGACCTTAGAATTTCAGCCTTTTATAGTAAAACTGAGTCCTGTTATATTGAAAATCCTTCAGGGAAATATTCTACTACTTCTGGTCTGTTATTAATTTGTATCCCACAACAGATCCTAAGCTACTTTGAAACAGCTGACATTTTCTCTCTCAGTCATTATCTCCAGTGCCCAGGACAGAGCCCAAAACAGAGCGTGTTAGATAACCTGGTAAACATTTGTAGAAAGAGAATTAACAATAAGATGTGTAAACTCACTTATACTTTAGTGTGAATGAACTTCTTCAGGCCCTTTCCTGAGAAATTTTGGGTAGATTATACACTGCGTGGGAAGAGTTAACAGAGCCCTGAAGAGAAGTGAGCCTAAGAAAGGCTCCTCCTCAGTTCTGCCTAGAAACATTGTCCTGCTGTGGATCAATCTAAAAGTTCTTCAAAGGAAACCCCAGACTTTTGCTTGAACGGCATATGGAAGTATCTTGTTCTTCTATGGAAGTCTCTCTACACTTCAGAAATATAGTTTGAGACATTAATAATTTGCAATTGTTTATTCACCACAAAGTAGGACCAAGAAAACAGGGACCCTTCTTTCTAATCCCAGAATGCATGGTAGAGCACTCAACCAATCACTAACATTTAAATTAATCGACAACATAAAGAACATCGTATTTGCAGAATGTTATCTAGTCAATGCAATATGATGAATGATTAAAACCCAGCTCCTGGTGCTTGCTTCAGCAGCACTTCGAACAACAATCTACTAAAATTGGAACGACACAGAGAAGATTAGCGTGACCCCTGCACAAGGATGACATGCAAATTCATGAAGCATTCCATATTTTAAATAAATAATTAATTAAAATAAAAATCCCAGCTCTTAGAGTCAGATAAGCCTGGGGTTGAATTCTGGCTCCACTTCTTACTTAAACTCTGTAAGCCTGAGTTGCCATATCTGAAAAGAAAGTTATTAACAAAGTCTATCAGAGAATTGTGGTAAGGTTCAAATAGGAACGCATCTAAAGTGCTTAGCCACAGGAAAGTACTCAAGAAATGTGCACCATCATTTGGAGACCTACATTCCATTCCACCGCCACCTCCCTGTATATCCTTAGGCTAGTCACTTGCTATAAAGAAGTAATGGAAACAAGGAGACAGAACTAGCTGTACTCTAACACCAGGATTATTAATCATGAGTACGGTAATAGGAAATAGACCAAAACTTTGAAAAATAAGAGGCTTAAACAAATTCCAGATATTTTTTGGCATGTATTTGAAGCTTGCATATGCTTGATCACAGATGACTCAGCATTCGAATATCAAAGTGAAAAAGCGTGACCAGTTAAACTTAAAGCAGATATTCTCAAATAACAGTGCCTGTGGTAGATGAGGGACTTTATGAAACACCTTTGTGTGTGTGTGTGTGTGTGTGTGTGTGTGTGTGTGTGTGTGTGTGTGTGTGCGTTGAAGGAAAGAGAAAGGGGTAGGGGACAGGGGAAGAGAGAGAGATCTCAACAATAACTGGCTTAAAGACTATCTTGTAACCATTTTTTCAGCACTAAGTTTAAATCTGTTTTCTTCCTCAGCCCTTAACATCTATCAGTCATATATGTATTACCTAGCACCCAAGTAATGGCCATTGTTCAATCTAGATGCTGTGTTATACAGGGCCATTACAAATGCATAGGGCCATTCTGTAGGAATCAAAGGGCATCCAGAGGCCAGGCTGGTTTTCAGTCCCCACTTACCCCTGAGTTGGGCACCCTTGTGCAATGGCACAATCATATATAGATATACAGCAGTCAGGCAGAGAAACACAAAGATCTTCACACATTTAACTAGCATACCTGTACAACTGTTTATATGATATATACCCACACATACACAAACATGACTGAAAAAGTTGTCAAAGACTGAACTGAGTAAAAAGAAAAAACATATTCATCAAAATGGAAAACACAAAGTTCCACAGAGTGCAAAAGAAAAACCAGATTCCTTCCATCACTTTCAGCTACCCAGTACTGCGATATTGTAGCCAACTGGAACTTTGGGGACTAGTAGATAGAGACTTTGACACTGCAAAATTCTCATCCCTGGCAAAGCTGTGGTCTCTCTGGCAATTGCTCACTCTCTCTCTCTCTCAAAACAAAACAAAACAAAACAAAACAAAAAAAACACCCAGAGACACCAAAGGATCTACTTAACTGAATTTGCAAAAACGATGATAAACAAAAGACTGCTGTTGTCTTGACTGCATTAAAAAATCTGTAATCCCAGGCAGGAATATGGTAAATATTGGAACTAGTCTTTAAATGTTAACTCTGTCAATTCTGCCTTCTTTTGGGGCTTTTCTCTCTCAGACACCCAGTGCTCATATAGAAAAGACACCAAACTATTTTTGTTTGCTATTATATATGCATATCTCCCCTGCTAAACTTTACAATGATTACTTTCCTTAAATGGTAAGGACATGTTACTACATTTTTAACACTTTTTGTACCTAGCTCATTGACCTGCATACCACGGCAGTTTCAATAGCTATTTAAAGAACAGAAATTCCAGGTTAAATATGGTACCGTATTTACATGCATAAAGAGACAGCGTACAAGAATATTCATTGCAGCATTGTTTAGAATGAGTTTGGAAGCAATCTAAATGCCCATCAAAGGGAGAATGTACAGAGTATAATATAGTCAAACAATGCAAACCATTTAAGTTAAAATGGAAAGAATTTGAGTTATCAGTTCACACTGAGGTATTATGTGGATAAGTCACAAACATGATGTGGAATGGAAGAAAAGTAAGTTGCAGAATGATACAAATAGTATAATAGTATTTATATAAGGTTTTAAAACTCTCAGCATAACCTAGCATTACCTTTGTCTTAGAACTTATTACAGTCTTGCCCATTCCTCATATGCATACTAAAGACCTAAGGAATATTCACTCTAAAAATAATAGAAAATCAAGGTTAAAAAAACAGACTATTAATCATATAAAGTTACCCCAAATGACGGGGAGGGAGGTTGATTTAGTAATGGAAATCACTTAGCCCTTGAAGTCAGTTGATATGTGTTTTATTGCCATTCTACTACCCACCAAGACACTTTCACTGAGCTACAGTTTTCTCACCTAAATGGGATTGACCGTGCTCACCTTGCAGGATAAAGTGAAAGAATTTATGTTAAAGTGTCATGCAGAAGGTCTTAGATTTGTTTTTTGCCTAACCAGCCAAAAAGTCATAATAATGCTCTACAGGGAGAAAACGCTGAATCTGCACCTTTTGTATCTAATTTACTATATGGTTAAAAAAATTGTCAAAAAACACAACAGGAAGAGGGAAGAAGCAACCCTTCACCTTCCTCATCCCAGTCCCTGATCCGGCTGACTCCCGTGTTTTCTACATTTAGCCCAGAGGGCAAAAAAAGCCGGGGAGACGGGAAGGCACGGAACCGTGACTCTTGCAGGACCCCCTTTGGAACTCCAGTGACCTTCGTACAAATCTCTTTCATTCCGCCAAACTCCACCCCCCGTCCCGCCAACATACGCACACCCCTCCGCGGCCAGGGAGGCAGGTGAAGAACTACACAACTGGCATAGTCACGAAAGAGACCACAAAAATGACAGGGCGATGTCCGGGGTTGAAGGTTCTGGGGTTCTGTTTGTTTTCAAACATTAAAAGAAGGGCTCCTCTGGACTGTGTCTACTCTGCCGAGGGGAAAGGAGGACGATCTCGGCAAGTAAGTTCTGCGACCTGCTTGCAAACACATAGCTCTGCAGCTGGATTCCATATAAAGACGGGCACGCCGAGGCCCCAGAAGCGGCAGGCTCTGTTTGCAACTCGACAGACCCCCCTGCTCGCACCCTTTGGCACGGGGACCCACCGACATGCACACTCGGAGGCAGACACAGCCCACACGCGGGATGCGCTCGGGGGCCCTACGCGGGTCCCCCAAGCTGGCCTCGGCGGGCGCCGCGCCTCACCTGTCTTAAAGACCATCTTGTCATCGTCTTTGGAGCCGAAGGTTTCCAGCATGGACACGAAGAGCACCCCGCAAGCGTTCTGGATGCCGAACACTGACCCGTTGCACCACATGGCCGCCAGCATCACCAGCCAGCCCCAGCCGCCCTCGGGGGGTTCGGGGGGCTCATGGGGCTCCGCGTCCGCCGGCCCCGCCAGCTCCACCTCCACCTTCTCGACAGCCGCCTCGGGGCTGTCCGAGGGTCCCGGGCCGGGCGGCGGAGCGGCCCCCGTGGGCGCGGGGCCGAGCGGCTGCGCCTCGCTCGTGCCCCGCGCGGAGTCCGGCTCCTCCTGGGAGAGCACCATGGCCCGAGGCGGCCCCCTCAGGCACCGGAGAAGCGCGAGGGACGCGAGTTACCAGCGGGCTCCCGGAGGAGCTGCGGGGCTCCTGGCGGGCTAACGAGGCCGAGGCGAGGGCGGCGGAGCCCTGGCGGGCGGGCCGGCGGGCAGCGCGCAGGCGGCCGCGAGGACAGCTGGCGCGCGCGAACGCCTCGGGGATCGACACCAAAGCCTCTAGGTCACAGCCCCGCACCCCCGACTGAGCCCACGGCCAGCCGCCGGTTCTTAAAAGCACCTCCCGCCCCGCCGGCTGGGGGCGTGGCCGGGAGCGGGACGTGCCCCCATAGCCTTCAGATGATTGGGCCTCGGAGAGCGGAGGCGGGGCGCCCCGCGGCGCGCGGCCCCAGGTGCCCGCTGCAGACGCTGTCTGCGCGCGCGTCTGCGACGGGGCCTCCTCCTGCTCAGAGAGGGGCACAGATGTGTGGGTCACCCCGCCTCAAAGCATGAGTAGAAGGGGCGCGTCTCCTAGGTGCGGGCGCGGTGGGCCTTCAGGAGAGCCACACTGGATCTTTAGCCTCAACTCACCGACACAGCGTCACAGTCACACTAACATTGTCTCGATTGTGTTTGTTTTATGTTTTGGCATTCACCTCTCAGTACTAATTATAATATGTAAGATTCGTTATGCCACCTGGCTTCTTAAAGAAGTCATCTGAAGGATCAAAGGCCTTATTTTATTACTTCAGTTCCATTGTCTTGCATTCGTATACAATTTCCTTGTGAATATTTGGCACACCGAAGATGCTTATTTTCAGTCCTCACTGGACTGCAATTCCGAAGTCTTCAACCAACAAACATTTTTAACAGACAGCTAGAAAGCATTACTTTTCAACTACATCACAGTCGTTTTCACTTTAAACAAAAACAAACCTGTGTTCAACTCCTCTGTCTCCCTGAAGCATGGAGTGCCATCCTACGTAAAAGAAAGGAAGAGTAACCTGCTGTGCAATATTGAGGATGCTTCTTAATTTCTGTTATTCGTATTCTTCACTTCAATCAAAGTTAAAATATGCTAGTTACTTGATGTGCCCACCACTGTGATAGAGTACACAGATGAGTGCGATCGATCACGTTTCTGCCTCTTGTCAGTTCATAAACTGGTAGGAAAAAAGAGTCCTGGGAGAGACTAGGAGGCTCAGATGATGGGTTATAATACATGTACAAAAGAGAGAGGTGAGATAGTCCCTTAAATTCTCTCCAAGCACTGTAGAAGAGCCTCTACAGCAAGCAGGCTTTGGCTGAAGCCCTGATTCATACATACGACTTCAGTGGGTCAAAACAGGAAAAGACATTGCAGGTAGAGAAAATAGCATAAACTAAGGAAAGCAAGCCATGCTTCGTTGTGGAATGGGGAACATAGCTCAAGTGTAATCTGCCTTAGAAATGAGGGTAAAATAGTAAACTAAGGAATAGGCACATAAGTGCACAAAAATGAATGTATGACGATGTTACCCCAGTATTGCTGGAAATAAGGAAAATTTGGAAGTATAATGTACATTGGTAGAAGACTGATTAAATACTTACTTTATAACCTCCAAAAGTTCTGAAAGTCATCTGTATTTATTGACTTTGAAAGTTGTCCACAACATATTACTGGGCAAAGAAAGCACATCGATTATGTACTTGCATGCACACAAACACACACATATGTAAGAATTATCTACGAGTCAATACTGATGTAAGTAAATGATTAAATAAATAATGAGGAGAGAATAGACAAATCTCTCCTGCAGAAATGTAAATACTTTATGAACATACTCCCTCCCTCATGGAGGTGAAGTACAATGGTTTACTCTTTAAGCGTGGCTATGCATAGTAACTTTCTTCCAAAGAGTATAGGATGGAAAGGGGGAGTGGGGGGAAGAAGTAACTTTAGGGTGCAAAAAATGGCATACTACCTCAACCAGATGATAATGTATCCCCGATATGATGTGATGAAAATGGTACTTTACCTTTGTGGTCTTCCTGCCAAAACCCATAATCCCTGGCTAACCATCAGAAAAACATTAGACAAATCCCAGTCAAGGACAGTCTACAAAATACCCATTAAGTACTTTCATTACTGTAAAGGTCATTACAAACAAGGAAAGTCTGAGAAACTGTCACAGTCAAAAAGAGTCTAATAGGGCTGGGCGTTGTGGCTCAAGCTGGTAATCCCAGCACTTTGGGAGGCCGAGGCGGGCGGATCACTTGAGGTCAGGAGTTCGAGACCAGCCTGGCCAATATGGCGAAACCCCATCTCTACCAAAAATACAAAAATTAGCCAGGCATAGTGGCATGGGCCTGTAATCCCAGATACTCAAGTGGCTGAGGCAGAGGAATCACTTGAACCCAGAAGGCAGAGGTTGCAGTGAGCTGAGATCGTGCCACCGTACCCCAGCCTGGGTGACAGTGAGACTCCAACTCAATAAAAAAAAAAAGCCTAAGAGACATGATAACTAAATGTAATGTGATATCCTGGATGGATACTGGAACAGAAAAAGGACATTAGATTAAAAGTAAAGAAATATGAACAAAATGTGGGCTTTAGTTAACAATAATGTATCAACATTGGGTCATTAATTGTAACAAATGAGGCAAGGTGTGGTGGCTCAAGCCTGTAATCCCAGCACTTTGGGAGGCTCAGGTGGGAGGATTGCTTGAGGCCAGGAGTTCAAGACCAGCCTGAGCAACATTGCTGAGACCAGCAATCAGGCTGGTCTCGAACTCCTGGCCTCAAGTAACATAAGTAATAATCCATCTCTTTAAAAAAAGAGTGTTTACTTCTAACTACCAATAGGCTATTGAATGGAGCAGAGTTTTAGGTGTCCAGGAAAACTACCTTCTATTTCTATGTCCACACTAATCAATAACTCACATTGTGTTATTGGATTGACCTCATCTTCTCCATCTGAAAATATGAACCTATTTACTTATAACTACATCATAGTGATGGTATTTTTTTTTTTTTTTTCCTGAGATGGCGTCTCACTCTGTCACCAGGCTGGAGTACAGTGGCCCAATCTCGGCTCACTGCAACTCCCACCTCCTGGGTTCAAGCGACTCTCCTGCCTCAGCCTCCCGAGTAGCTAGGACTACAGGCGTGCACCACCACGCCCAGCTAATTTTTGTATTTTCAGTAGAGATGGGGTTTTACCATGTTGGCCAGGATGGTCTCGATCTCTTGACTTCGTAATCCGCCCGCCTCGGCCTCCCAAAGTGCTGGGATTACAGGCATGAGCCACTATGCTCAGCGCAGTGATGGTATGTTTTTAATGAGTTCCTATTTATTAAGTGCTTTGAGATCAGATAAAAAGATTTATAAAATTTTTAAAGGTATAATAGTTCATTAAATCTAAATGCCAACAGTACTTTATGTAGGCCTTTTCATCTGTAGTTTATGTTAAACTTATTTATTAAATAAAACAATACACTTGATTCCTTATTCTATTTCAAAAGACCAACCTTTCCTATTTAGGACAGTCTTATTTGTTTATTTTTATTTTGTTTTATTTTATTTTATTTTTGAGACAGAGTCTCGCTCTGTCACCCAGGCTGAAGTGCAGTGGCACAATCTCGGTTCACTGCAACTCCACCTCCTAGGTTCAAGTGATTCTCTTGCCTCAGCCTCCCAGGATGGTCTCCATCTCCTGACCTCGTGATCCGCCTGCCTCTGCCTCCCGAAGTGCTAGGATTACAGGTGTGAGCCACTGTGCCCAGCCCTTTTTGTTTTTTTGTTTTTTTGAGACAGTGTCTTGCTCTGTCCCCGAGGCTGGAGGGCAGTGGCACAATCTCAGCTCACTGCGACCTCTGCCTCCTGAGTTCAAGTGATTCTCCTGCCTCAGCCTCCCAAGTAGCTGGGATTACAAGCACGTGCCACCACGCCTAGCTATTTTTTGTATTTTCGGTAGAGACAAGGTTTTACCATGTTGGCATGTTGGCCAAGCTGGTCTTGAACTCCTCATCTCAAGTGATTCGCCCACCTCAGCCTCCCACAGTACTGAGATTACAGGCGTGAGCCACCACGCAGGGCCAAAAATGCACTTTAAAAATGAGACTGAATTAATTCTCTCATCTCCACTTTTTTACCTCTCTTTCAGAAGTCCCCTCAACCTGATTCTCCTTTGGTATTACTCCTAATCCTCCCAAATCCAAGCTAAAGAACCTGGGTCCCCTTCCTGATATACTTCTCCCCTGGTTCTTTCGAATACAATCCTGTCAACTCTAGCTCCAGAAGGTCTTTTGCCTGGTTCCCTACTCTCCATCCTTGCTGCTGGTTCCTTAATGATTCCTTATCATTTCTCAAGGACCATCATAATGACCTACTAATTAGTCTTGCTGCCAACAAATTCTGCCTGCACCTATTCATTCTCTACCCTATACCTGCCCAAACTCTGTTCTGCAGCCTTAAGGCCTGCTCCTCATTTCAGGAACAAGTATAAACACCTCTATTTCTCCCTGCAGACCCTGCTTCTGAAATGACCTTCTCTCCCCTTTTCTGAGTGGTGAAATCTCACTCAATCTTCAAGGCTCCACTCTAAAATGGAATTCACTTCTCTGAAGCCTTTATTGATCCTTCCTCTAGGCTTCCATATTTTATTTATAGCAGTTTTTATGGTCAGTAGAATGGTTTTCAATCTCCTTGGCTAGTGCAGGAATTTTCAGACAGGTCAGATAGTCTTTCACAAATCTTTGACCCACAGCACCAAGTAGCGTTAGTGCACAACAAATATTTATTGAACCAAATTGAATAGAATTCAAAAATAATTTAAAGAACCACAAAGTGTGTAATTGAGAAGATTCCATATTTTCAGGTGAAAACTTTTAAATATGTTTAAATCGTGTGTTTCTTTTTTTAGTTATAGAAGTAATACAGAGCCGGGCAAAGTGGCTCACATCTGTAATCCCAGCACTTTGGGAGGCTGAGGTGGGCAGATTATTTGAGGTCAGGAGTTTGAGACCAGCCTGGCTAACATGGTGAAACCCCATCTCTACTAAAAATACAAAAAATTAGCCAGGCATGGTGGCATATGCTTGTAATCCAGCTACTTGGGAGGCTTGTAACCCAGCTACTTGGGAGGCTGAGGCAGAAGAATCCTTGAACCCAGGAGGCAGAGGTTTCAGTGAGCCAAGATCACACCATTGCACTCCAGCCTGGGCAACAAGAGCGAAACTCAGTCTAAAAAAAAAAAAAAGGCCGGGCACAGTGGCTCACGCATGTAATCCCAACACTTTGGGAGGCCGAGGTGGGTGAATCACCTGAGGTCAGGAGTTCGAGACCAGCCTGACCAACATGCAGAAACCCCGTCTCTACTAAAAATGCAAAAATTAGCCACAGGTGGTGGCGCACACCTGTAGTCCTAGCTACTCAGGAGGCTGAGGCAGAAGAATCACCTGAATCTGGGAAGTGGAGGTTTCAGTGAGCTGAGATTGTGCCATTGCACTCCAGCCTGGGCAACAAGAACAAAACTCCATCTCAAAAACAAAACAAAACAAAACAAAAAGGAATACAGGCCAGGTATAGTGGTTCACACCTGTAATCCTAGCACTTTGGTTTGGGAGGCCAAGGTGGGAGGATTACTTGAGCCCAGGAGTTCTAGACCAACCTAGGCAACATGGTGAGACCCTATCTCTACAGACCAAAAAAAAAAAGTAATACATGCTTCTTATAGCAAATACCATAAAAACAATAACGTTTAAATCATTTATTATAGCCCAGGCATGGTGGTTCAACCCTGTAATCCCAGCACTTCGGGAGGCCAAGGCAGGTGGATAACTTGAGGCCAGGAGTTTGAGACCAGCCTGGCCAACATGTCGAAACCCTATCTCTACAAAAATTACAAAAATTATCTGGGTGTGGGGGCAGACACCTGTAATCCCAGCTACTTGGGAGGCTGAGGCATGAGAATCACTTGAACCCAGGAGGGTGAGCCAAGATGGTGCCACTGCACTCCAGCCTGAGCAACACAGCAAGACTCTCTCTCAAATATACATATATATATATTATAGAACCACTCAAATAACCCATTTTAACCTTAATATTTGTTATTAATTATGCATGTATGAGAGATACCATATTTGTTTTGTATTTTTCCTGTAAAAATGGTATAGTATCACCAGAAAAAATTAAGCAACTCTTTTGATCCTTAATTAAAATTGTTGCATTCAAGATGATAAGTGAAACATGAAGAAGCCTGATAAGATTAGGATGCCCAGAGGACAACTAGGGTCACTTATACATAGAGGTTCTGCCACAGGCCTTCTCCAGAGGTTCTTATGTCTCAAATCTATACATCAACAAACATACCTACCAATTATTATATATTATGAACCTTCAGGATTGCTCAAAAGCCACAGATCTACTGTATTTTCTTCTAGTCTTTGTTTCTATGCATTTTTAAACAAAATGAGAATCATAGTTTTATGGACTTAATTGTGTCCCTGTCCCCACAATTTGTATGTTGAAGCCCTAGCCCCCAGTACCTAAGAATGTGACTGTACTTGGAGGTAGCACCTTCAAAGAGCTAATTAAATTAAAATGGGGTCATTAGGGTGGATCCTAATCCAATATGACTGGAGTCCACATCAGAAGGAGATTTGAACCTAGAGAGTGACCAGGAAAAGGCCATGTGAGGACACGGGAAGGAAGACGTCTGCAAGCCAAGAAGAATGGCCTCGGGAGAAATCACACCTGCTGCTGATACCTTGATCTTGGACTTCTAGACTCCAGAAGTGTGAGAAAATACATTTCTGTTGTTTGAGCCTGGCATAGTGCCACGTGCCTGTAGTCCCAGCTACTCGGGAGGCTGAGGCAGGATGATCACTTGAGCCCAGGAGTTTGAGGCTGCAGTGTGCTATGACCACACCTGTGAATAAACACTACACTCCAGTCTGGGCAACATTTTGAGACCCCCCTGTCTCTAAAAAAACAAACAACTTCTGTTGTTTGAGTCACTAGGTCTGTGGTATTTCATTCTGGCAGCCCTATGAAACTAATGCAACATAAAAAAAATTAGCTGGGCATGGTGGTGCATGCCTGTAGACCCAGCTACTTGGAAGCCTGAGGCAAGAGAATCACTTGAGCCTAGGAGGTCGAGGCTGCAGTGAGCCATGATCATACCGCTGCACTCCAGCCTGGGTGACAGAGTGAGACCCTGTCTCTTAAAAACAAAAACTAACACAGTACACATAATAAAGCACAATTTTGTATCCTGCATTTTTTACTTATCACATGATAAATAATTTCCCCATGTTATCAAATATTCTTCAAAAGCAGGATGCAAATGGCTATAAAGCATTCTACTGTGGAGATGGACGATAATTTATTTAGTCACATCCCTATCATTGTACATATAAGTTATTTCAGGTTTTCCACTATAATAAATAATACTGCAATAAACATCTTTACACACAAATCTTTGTATCTCTAACAAGTTCTTAGAATAGAGTTCTAGATGTGAGATTACTGGTGAAAAGCAATATTTTAAGGCTCCTAATACATTGCTAAATTTTAAAGAACTTTATCCATTCATACTACCACAAGTACTGTATCAAAATGCCCATGTTAGTGTACTACTTTTTTTTTTTTTTTGAGACAGGGTCTCACTGTGTTGCTCAGTCTGGAGTGTAGTGGCGTGATCTCAACTCACCGCAACCTCTTCCCCCTGGGCTCAAGCTGTCCTCCCACCTCAGCCTCCCGAGTAGCTGGGATCACAGGTGTACATCACCATGCCTGGCTTCTTTTTTTTTTTAATTTATTTTTAGTAGAGATGAGGTCTCAGCATGTTGCCCAGGCTGGTCTTGAACTCCTGAGCTCAAGCAATCTGCTCACCTCGGCCTCCCAAAGTGCTGGGATTACAGGCATGAGCCACTCCACCTAGCAGGAAATCTTGAATAATATAATTATTTTTAAATCTTTGCCAATTTAGGATAAAGATGAAATTTCATTGTTAGTTTCTTTTTCAAATCTTTGGTTATAAGTGAGAAAGATCGTATTTATTGACCATCTGTATTTTCTTTTTTATAAATTGTTTCTTGGTGGTCGTTCTTCACATTTGCTAACAGAGAAATTGGCTTTTACTTAGTGATATTTATTAATATTCCTCCATGTAGATCCCATGCATTTCTTGTTAGGATTATGTCAGGCATTTCATTTTCATGCTGCCAATGCTGTTGTCACTGCTTTTGGGAATGAATTTTTTTCTGTAAGAACTTCTAGCTGGTTACTGCTAATGCAGTAAAAAGCAATTAAGTTTTTATATAGTTATCTGATCCCACCACTGTAGTATATTATATTTTTGAGAAATCTGGGGAAATTTAAATATAGTGCTTCAATTATCATTAAATGATAATTTTTCTTTTAGTCTGGCATTTGACAAATGTAAAGCCAGCTCTCCTAGGTTACAATAACACAGCGTTAAAAAAATTTTTCTCTGGGAGCTAAGCTATGAGGACTCAAAGGCATAAGAATGACATGATGGACTTGGGGGACTCCAGGGAAGGGTGGGAGGAGAGTGAGAGATAAAAGACTACCCACTGGGTACAGTGTACACTGCTTGGGTACACTGCACCAAAATCTCAGAAATCAAACTAAAGAACTTCTCCATATAACCAAAAACCACATGTTCTCCAAAAACTATTAGCATTTTTAAAAACTTTAAATTTTTTTATCATTTTACAGTTTATGTTACATCTAAATCCTACATCTTAAATGAATACACTTTAAAAATTTTTATTTTTATGCAGTTACAAATGCCCAACCTATTTTGTATTTCTAATGGAAAATAACTTCACCATTTCTTTTCTTTCTTTTTTTTTTTTTTGAGATGGAGTTTTGCTCTTGCTGCCCAGGCTGAAGCACGATGGCACGATCTCAGCTCACCGCAACCTTCAGCTCACCACAACCTCCAGCTCCCAGGTTCAAGCAATTCTCTTGCCTCAGCCTCCTGAGTAGTTGGGATTACAGGCATGTGCCATCACGCCTGGCTAATTTTGTATTTTTAGTAGAGACAGGGTTTCTCCATGTTGGTCAGGCTGGTCTGGAACTCCTGACCTCAGGTGATCTGCCCCCTTGGCCTCCCAAAGTGCTGGGATTACAGGCATGAGCCACCATGCCCAGTACCATTTCATTTTTTTAATGCAACAATTTCTGTCCTCAAACATTTTGGTTCTTATCTCAGGTGTATTCAAAAGCAAAACATTGGGCATCGGTTTTTATGCTGTTAATTGTTCCATCAGATTTCTCCAGTTTTGTGCTGGGGTATGTCTATAGGACAGAGCAGAGAGCAGCCCAAGGCTCCCAGGACACCCCTCAGGCCCCCAGGACACTCCACCCTTGTGGGGTGTGATGTGGGCCCAGAGTCTGGTCTTCAGCTCTTTGTGTTCCAGAATTCAATTATCTCCCCTCACCAGAGCCATTTAGCCTCTAGAGAATGATTTAGTGAAAGCAAATTTACAGTAAAATGAATTGAGAACCTGCAATATCATTTTTAAATATAATTTCATGTGCTGTCAGGCCAACTTGAGTATTCTTACGGGTTGCACAGTGCCTTATTTTCTAAGGGGGAAAACTCTGTGTGACAAAACCTATTACTATAAAAAGGCTCCGAGGCGATTCAGGTTAAAAAGATTTAATAATATTTAGAGAAAATGTCATCAAGCTATGCTACCCTGATGTCTCCCCAAGTCCACTATAGAAAACATTGGCTATAATGGCAAAAGCACTTGGGTTTTTTTCTTTTTTGGGGGGTGGGAGGACAGAGTGGTGTTTTGAGACAGAGTCTCACTCTTTCTCCCAGGCTGGAGGGCAATGGCGCGATCTCAGCTCACTGCAACCTCCGCCTCCTGGGTTCAAGTGATTCTCCTGCCTCAGCCTCCCAAGTAGCTGGAACTATAGGTGCATGCCACCACACCCGGCTAATGTTTTGTTTTGTTTTGTTTTGTTTTTAGTAGAGGTGGGGTTTCACCATATTGGCTAGGCTGGTGTTGAACTCCTGACCTCAGGTGATCCACATGCCTCGGCCTCCCAAAATGCTAGGATTACAGGCATGAGCCACTGCACCTGGCATTTTTTTTTTTTTTTTTTTTGAGACAGAGCCTCACTTTGTTGCCCAGGCTGGAGTGCGATGGCACAATCTCAGCTCACTGCAACTGCAACCTCTGCCTCCAAGGTTCAAGCGATTCTCCCACCTCAGCCTCCCAAGTAGCTGGGATTACAGGTGCCCACCATCACACCTGGCTAATTTTTGTAATTTTTGCTAGAGACAAAGTTTTGCCATGTTGGCCAGGCTGGTCTCGAACTCCTGGCCTCAAGCAATCCACCTGCCTTGGCTTCCCAAAGTGCTGGGATTACAGGGTGAGCCACCATGTCCAGCCAGCATTGGGAATCAGATGAGCTTCTGTCACTTCACATCTGTGTGGCCGTGGTCCTGTCGCTAGCTTTCAAGAGGCTAGGTCTCTTGTTGTGCTTAGGGACCCACAGCAATTCCTGGGCATCTAATCCCAATTGGTCCACCCCATATG
This sequence comes from Hylobates moloch, assembly GCF_009828535.3. Lineage (NCBI taxonomy): Eukaryota > Metazoa > Chordata > Mammalia > Primates > Hylobatidae > Hylobates > Hylobates moloch. The sequence continues at coordinate 128,868,546 of NW_026652277.1, read as the reverse complement.
CCATCATTCTATTATGATAGCATTACCTCAGTCATGCTGTAGTTTACCTTAGATATACCTTAGTACTATTCATGAGGTTTGAAGAAACCCATGTATATATATATATGTTTTTTGTTTTTTGTTCTTTGTTTTTTTTTGAGAAGGAGTCTCGCTCTGTTGCCCAGGCTGGAGTGCAATGGCGTGATCTCGGCTCACTGCAACCTCCACCTCCCAGGTTCAAGCAATTCTCCTGCCTCAGCCTCCCAAATAGCTGGGACTACTGGCGCCCGCCACTACGTCTGGCTAACTTTTGTATTTTTAGTAGAGATGGGGTTTCGCCTCGGCCTCTCAAAGTGCTGGGATTACAGGCATGAGCCACACAGTGTTTGAAAATATTCTGGAATGACAACTGTGGTTTAGATATTTAAACAGCTTCATTTGCATACAGCAACATTGCCTAACCAGGTCTCAAGCTTTGGGAATATGTCCTATTTGTGGCCTGTGGCTCCCCATTCTGTGTCCCCAAAGCATGGCTGCTCAACAAAGGTCTCCCTTCAGCGCAGATACTTCCTACGATGTTTGTTGAAGTGTACTGAATAGAATTAAATTTACTGTCAGAAGAAGAAAAAACATGTTTAAAAAATTCCTTAATTAGAGACAGTATCTTACTCCATCGCCCCAGCTGGAGTACAGTGGTGCAATCATAGCTCACAGCAACCTCGTTCTCCTGGGCTCAAGCGGTTCTCCCACCTCGGTCTCCCAAGTAGCTAACATTTAAAACTTTTTTTGTAGAGACATAGTCTTGCTATGTTGCCCAGGCTGCTCTCAAACTCCTGTCCTCAAGGAGACTTCCTGCCTCGGCCTCCCACATTGCTGGGATTACAGGGGTGAGCACCGTGCCTGACCAAAAAAACATGTTTAATAATTTACATTTGGTGAAAATAATCGGTTTCCTTGTGGTATAGTAGAAGTTAAAAGGATTTCGGAGGAAGAAGATTTGAGCAAGTTGTGACTCAGCCCCCCACAAGCTGCTGACCTCAGGCCTCAGGACTATTGAGGAAATGAAGCAGAAAAATGACCAGAAGTTCTCTGTGACCCATGCCTCACTGTGAACGTGCTGCTGTTGTTGCAATTGCTGAAAATGATGTCCTTAGTGTAATAGCTCTTGAAATGTTGTATTCATGGACTTATACAATATTACCTCTAGAGGAGAGAGTTTATTATTTTGTCCGACCTCCTGCTTAAGGCAAAAAACTCTTCTAAAGCATCACTGTAAAACTGAAGGGCCTACGCCATGCCAAGAAACTATGTCAGTGTATGTAAACGTCAGGGAGTCCGCATTAACAACATGGCTTGCAGTTACACCTCACCCCCTCCTCTGCTCACCTTCTGAGGGGCTCTGCATGTCACAGCCTCAATACAAACAAAGACTGCCTGCTTGGGAGGAGAGTGTGGGATGGCGTCATGGAAACTTGTTCTTCCAAATCACAGTGGAGGTGAATCCCCAAAGAGAGCCTTCTGCAGAGACAGGGAAACCTAAAACACCAGGTGGAAGGAACCTCAAGAATCACGGATTCCTGTGTTTTTAAAACATTTTTTACCATAACTCACAGTTAGAAACACGCCGGATGTCATTACCCAGTACACACACACAAACACACACAATTGGAACAACAGTCTAACAAAACAATGTTTAGATTACTAAGTACAAGACGGCACATTCTGGTGTTTTATTTCGTTTTTTGAAAACTGTAGATAAAAACTCTAAATTGATTCCACCATCTACTAATAGATTGTGCTTTGAGGTTTGAAGAACACTGATTCATTCTAACCTTCCCGTTTTACAAATGAAGAAACTGAGGCTGGGAAAAATGAAATGACAGACATTTGATTATTCCCTGACTACACGGACGTCTACAGCACGACAGCAACAAGACCCCAGGCTTCCAGAGCCTCAGCATGGCCTTGCTTCAGTAGCTCCTATACCTTCTCCTGTCCACGTGTAGAGAAATAATATTTCCTATTTCTATTTTAAAAGAGAGGAGGTTAGATGAGCCTTCCCTCCTTCTCACCTGCCCTGACCTGCCTCCATTGCTATGGCTTAACATACTAGTGACCACAGAAAAAAGCACCCTATGGGGAATGGGGAATGTAGGGGTCTTTTTCTCCTCAAATCTTACGTTGGTGGGAATTTTTTCTTCCAATTAGTTAGCCAACACCTGAGAAGGATCACCTGAAGCTTGGCCTCTGAAAATTAACATAAAAGATAGTTCCTTTCCATGGGGAGAAAAGGGATGCGGGGAGAATCCTGCAGATAACTGGTCCATGACTAACCCTGGTTGATCAAGAGCCATATGGGCCAATTGGGCAGCTATCTGGAAGTGTGACAACCTCTATCCCAGAACTAGTTGTGATGGATTTCAGAGAAGCAAAGCAGCACCTATTTGCCCTCAGGCAAATGGCTTCCTCTACCTTCTCATCCTAAGACCATCCTACCTCCTTCCTCTCTCCCTTCTTCCTGGCTTAGATGAGGGGTAAAGGGTGTGTATTTTTCAAATGATAAACTCCTTATGAGACTGGCAGTATGTTACATACAGAATATACAGAAACTGTCATTGCCTGGTCCTGGTTATTTAAAGGAATCAGGAAAACAAATACAAAAACAAAATCAAGAATATCTTTTTGTTGGCTGTGTTTCCACAGGCCATATTTTTGAACATGAGGTAGAAGGCTGTGGATACATAAAAGAGAAGAAAATGGTTAGAATAGACAGGCAAGTTGACTGCTAGCCATAAAAAATGTATGATTGGGAGGATTTTTTTTCTCTCTCAGTAAGAAAAATATATACTGTTGTTCTAGGGAGTTTGATCTGTTTTTCCTTAGAATTCCACAACATTTCTCTCAATTCCCCTTTCTCCTTCCCACCTGTCTTCCTACCTCTTCCCCACCTACCCTCAAACAATAAGACTTAAGACCAAGATATTGAACTTGAGATACGAAGTCTAGGACAGGGGCCAAAACCCCTACACTGGCAGATTAGAGCAGGATATCAGTTAGTGCTGGTGGAGATGCTGTGTCTTATCTCTCTTGGCTCTGACTCCAGCACAGTTCCTGCCTGGAACTTGAAAGGTGCTCCATATAAACATATAGAATAAATAAATGGCATATATAATGTAAGAACAAGCAGAAGACCTAAAGAATACCAGCTCAAAATCTGGATTCCAGACTTCAGGGTCAGAATCAGGAAACCAAGAAGTACAATGAGAAGAGAGTACTGAGCTAGACTCAGAATATATAGATGGCCACAAGTCAGAATCAAGAATGGTGGAAAACATGCCATTTTAACATGCTAGCCAGGGAGAAACACAAAATGGGTTTCTCCTATTACATGACAATTGTACTTATATGACAAGTGACAACAAACTGGCTTAGCATCAGTAAAGAATTAAGAGTTTTCAGAGAAGTAAACTCAAGATGAAACTATAGCTACTCTAAAACCATGCAAAATTAAACTACATGATCACAAATATAACATCTAGAATTGTGCTGCCCAATGTGATCACCGCTGGCCATATGCAGCTATTTAAATTTAAAATAATTAAAGTAAAATTAGAAGTTCAGTTCTTCATTCTCACTAGCCATATTTCAAATGCCCAATAACCACAGGTGGTTATGATTGAACAGCACAGATACAGAACATTTTCCTAATCACCGAAAGTTCTATTAGACAGCGCTGGCCTAATGAGCAGTAACAGTGACCCTCTGCTCTGGTGTATTCAGTCAGCCCTGCACGTCACTCTAAGTGAAGCAGGGACCAAAAAACATCAGAAGAGGGTAACCACAAAGCTAAAATTCATCATTTGTGAAATAGTTCAAAAGACTAGAGATATTAAGCCTGGAGTAGAGGAAAACTCAGCAGGGGATGTGAAGATTATCTTCAAATATTGGAGGACTAGCATGTGGATAAGGAAATGATATTGTTAGAAGTGACATAAGGGATAGAATTAAACTCATGGATCAGAGTTAGAAGGAAAAAGATTGCTATCTCAGCAGAAGGAAGAACTCCTCCTCCATCAGAGCTGTCCAAAGTCAAGGTAGACTGCCTCATAAAGGAGTGACCCGCCATCCTGGGGATCTCAGGCAAAGGCTGAGCATAGGCCTGACAAACAGGTAGGACAAAACAGACACAGACAGGGTGCAGTGGTTCACGCCTGTAATCCCAGTGCTTTGGGAGGCTGGGGCAGGAGGATCACTTGAGCCCAGGAGTTCGAGGCTGCAGAGGGCTATGATTGTGCCACTGCACTCCAGCCTGGGCAACAGACCAAAACCCTGTCTCAAAAAAATAAAATAAAAAGAAATAAAAAACAACTTTTGGAAAGAAGGAAATTATTTATTTATCAAATTTGTCAGGCAGGAGGGGAGACTTCAAACGTGAATGGTTAGAATAATCTTTGAAACCCTTTCAAACTCTGAGAACTTCTGACACCTCTGGTTGAGATTCAACCACTGGCTGAGAAATTCTGGAGGGTGAAGTAGGCAAAGGGTCTGGACTCTTGAACAAGATTAGGTGGAAACTCAAGAACGTGACAGGTGAGAGAGAGGTCCAGAGCAAAAGAGGAGAAGAAAACAGTGATCAACTAAGTGGAAGTAAGTGGAGCAGAGGGACAGAAAAGGAGATATAAGAGGAGGGGGACATCTTGAGAAACAGAAAGACTAAAAGACTTGGAGTGTGAAGGAAGAATGGAACAAGTGTGGGAGGTTTGTGACAAAAGGCACAAATAGAAGCTTCGATTTTGACTCTTCCCTGACTCAGACAGCTCTTCATGAGACAGTTTCTTAAATAAGCATAGAAAAAATATGATGGGCTATGTAGCCAGAGAGCTTGATAAAGGGAGACAAAAACAGATGAATAAAATAAACACAACACATTACAAAGCTTTTGAAATACCAAAGTGGAAAATATTTGAACACCGCCACCCACAGAGACAAAAGGATTTCATCTTCTACTGCCCACATACCCTCCAGACGTCCAATAGTCTAATAAAAAATAATATATTAAAAATTTTTTTAAAGATTTTTTTTTTTTTTTTAACAGACAAGGTCTCACTATGTTGCCCAGGCTGGCTGCTCGAACTCCTGTGCTCAAGCAGTCCTCCTGTCATGGCCTCCCAAAGTGCTGGGATTACAGGTTTGCCACTGCAGCGGCCATATTGGGAACTATCTTGAAATGAGGATTGTATTGGTTTCCTGTTACTACTGTAACAAATCCCCACAATGTACTGGCTTAAAATAGCACGAATTGATCCTCTTACAGATTTGAAGGTCAGCAGTCTGAAGTCAGTCTTATTGGGCTAACATTAAGATGTTAGCAGGGCTTGTTCCTTCTGGAGGCTCCAAGGGAGAATCTGTTCCTTATCTCTCCCAATTTCTATTTATCATATAATGAAATGTATTTAGTCATTTTAATAAAAAATAGATCCTGGCCAGCACAGTGGCTCACGACTGTAATCCCAGAACTTTGGGAGCCCACGGTGGGTGGATCATTTGAGGCCAGGAATTCCAGACCAGCCTGGCCAACATGGTGAAACTCTGTCTCTACTAAAAATACAAAAATTCGCTGGGCGTGGTGGTGTGCACCTGTAATCTCAGCTACTCAGGAAGCTGAGGCAGGAGACTTGCTTGAACCTGGGAGACAGAGGTCGTAGTGAGCCAAGATCATGCCACTGCCACTGCATTCCAGCCTGGGCGATAGAGCGAGACTCTGTCAAAAAAAAAAAAAAAAAGAGAAAGAAAGAAAGAAGGAAGGGAGGGAGGGAGGGAGGAAGGAAGGAAAGGTCCTTACCATTTATGATGAGTTTGGCCTCAAAGAAATCTTTCTGTTGGGAAATCTAGATGTACTACTCAGTTTCTACAATAGTAGTACATGTCTACACCACCTGATAGCTTTGAGCACTAATTGTAGTCATAAAGCATTTGTGAGATTTTAAGATTAAATTTTGACTCCTTTCCAACTCATTCTAAAATGTGGGGAGGACGGTTAAATCTTTCTGCACTGTGGTTTCTGGCCACATTTAAGTCTGGGCTTTCTTCCCTGACCTGGCACAAATTAAGAGTGATATGGGCTTTTATAGTCAAACAACCTTTTAAAAGGTTAAAATATATATATCTCCAATAATGGCCACTTTCTATGATATAAGAATTTGAAGGAGCAAATTTGGCACAATTCTTGTCAGTCTCTTGAAACTAGTACATCTCAAAACTAGATAAGGTAATTAATTTCCAAATTAGATACTAATCATCATTGTAACTTCCTGAAGGTCAACAGGAGAAAGACAGAAGCTCACGTAAGCACCAGCGTAAGGTTGTAATTTAACTAATAGTTCTCTTTTGTGATGACCACATTCCTACACAGAAAAGGAAATGTTTGTTCAACAGTTTCATCTGTTTCATTTCTTACTGTGGATTTGAAGGGATTTACAGCTGAGAGGCAATTGTGCATTTTTCTAACTCTAGCTCCTTTCTTAAACTTTAGGATGGAGCCCAATTCACAAAGTGTCAAAGGAGGGCGTCTGATGATATGGTTGTAGTCCTTTGCTCAACCATAGAGAGATTAAGTCACCACAGTCACACGGTTATGAAAGAAACAAGGTTTAGAACATCAAGTTCCCAGTCTCTGAAATAATCCAGGAGCCCTGTTTAGTGCTGTACTGAATCACACAGATCCCTTTTTAGTTTTCAACCCAGACTGTCTCCAGTTCTCACGTATTATAGCTTGTTTAGTGCCTATGTTGTTTCAGTGCCTATCAGTTCCTGCTCCTTATTCATTCATTCAACAGCCATTTTTGAGCACCTGTTCCATGCCAGCCATCATATTAAATGTTGGAAGAATAACCAACACGTTGTAGTGTTGTGCCATTTACAAGCCACTTTTACAAACACCATATCGTTTGGCAATGTAATGTGAGCTATTCAAAGCCAAGAACCGAGATCCATTCATCCTTGCATCATCTGGGACTTAGTTTGGTGCCTGCTTAATGTTCATTTGTTGAATGAATGAATAAATGGAGGAGAGAATGAATGAATGAGTGAATACAGAAAGCCTCATATCCCTGGTCTGTGCTTTTAGTTTTCATAGGATGGTCAAACATTTACTTTTCTCTGTAACTCTTTTACCCTGGAAACACTTTGTGCTTCCTACTCATTTCTTTCTCCCCTGTAGAGCAACACCTCCTAATGATGCCCAGGGGCAGTACCTGAGCTCTGCACAAGTCCCTAGACCTGCTGCTGCCTCTGCTTCTTTGCTGATGCTGTTCCAGTGGCTAATGATCTCTGGGTGAGCGGTCATACTGTGTCAGCCCCAGTCTCATTCTGGCCTCTTTTTGAAACCAACCAACACTTTATGGACCATGATACAAATTGTATCACTCCTATTACTACCGTTGCAGAATAATTTTAATTGGGATTTTTAAAAGCTGTGTAACAAGACTTCCCTTGTTAACTTAGAAATCAAGAAAGCAACAAGCCAAGAAATCCAGAAAACAGTGGTGGAAACCATAAGCCAGGCTGATGCGCATTTAGTACTCAGGATGAGATCAACAGGCAGAATCAGAGAATGGATGGCATCCAGAGATTGCTAAAAATATTTCAAGCAGTATTCTACTAGCTTTGCAAACAGAATGCTGTTTTCCTCTTTTCCCTTTTATTAAAAAGATAATCAGGCCAGGCACGGTGGCTCACGCCTATAATCCTAGCACTTTGGGAGATCAAGGGGGGTAGATCACTTGAGGCCAGGAGTTCAAGACCAGCCTGGGCAACATGGCGAAACCTCGCCTCTGCTAAAAATACAAAAATTAGTTGGGTGTTGTGGATCCTGCCTGTAATCTCGGCTACTCAGCTGGCTGAGGCATGAGAATCGTTTGAACCCTGGTGGTGGAGGTTGAGGTGAGATCACACCATTGCACTCTAGCCTGGACAAAAGAGTGAGATTCTGTCTTAAATAAATAAATAATAAATAAATAACTAAACAATACTTTCCAGATCACCACAAATTTTTAAAAGAGCCCCAAGCACAGATAAGACTTCAAAAAAAACAAGGCCCTCCTTTCCTGCCTAAGCTGGCTGTGGTCCAGTTTCTTCGTGCACACATCCAACAGCTATCTGTTGAGCATGCTTGTTGGGCATTCTTGGGCATGCAGTGGGTTGTTTTGTTTGTAAATGACAGATAGGGATTCTGCTAGGTGCTCAGGGAAGGAGATGATGACACTTCAGCTGAGACTGAAGGATGAGCAGGAACAGCACATGCAGAGATCCTAAGGTGAAAGGTGCTGGGCTGCTCCTCCAGCCAAGAGACTGCAGAGGGAGGGGTTTTGAGATGAGATCCGAAACGGAGGCAGGAGCTAGATGGAAGAGATCCTAAGGTCAGAGAAGGCAGCTAGGTATGATTCTGAGCACGAGGAGAGCCACAGGAAAAATAGATTTTCAGGTTCTGATGTGTTTTTCTCTGTGCCACACACAGTGACATGAACAACATCAAGGTCCAATGGCCTCCTAAGTGGCACAAAAGTTATTGGCCACCCCTTTAGCCTCGTTTATTTGGATGCTTTAGAGGATTAGCTAGGTCAATATGTTTGTTACTTTACTAAACACTTCTTTTTTCTAAAGTTGTGCCAGGTTTTACCTACATGATCACATTAAATCTTCACAAAAACCTTTCTTTATCAAGGTTGCCAAAACCATCTTCAGGTCTTCTGACAAGAGAATTCAAAGACATCCCTATTCCGATGCACATAAAGGTTGTTCCTATTTGAGATGACATTCCGATAAGGCAGTGGGAGGAGAGTCAAGATGAGGATCTGCACCCACTGCTGCTGCAAACATCTTTCACCGCCAAGGCAGATAAAGGAGCTTGCAGATTTTGATCAGAAATAAAAGTAAACTCCTTCACTCAGCACATAATTATGGGCACTAGAGACATGAAAACAGATGGAGCACAGCCCCAGTCCTTATCCTTAGTTACGTTAGATGGAATCTAGTAAGAGCTCATACCTGTTATCCCTTTTTAAAAATTTTCTTTTAGTATTTTGAGTTGCTGCTTTATGGTGCCCCTTTTTAATCACTCCTTCCCCACTGACACCCTCACATATTTTGGGATAGCTAGTGGGTGAGCCACACAGGGAGAGGGAGAATTGTGTCATGGGCACAACACAGCTGGTGAACACACCCCGGAACCACTATGCATGAGATCAGGTGAAAATTAAGATCAAAGTTGATCTTGCTGGAGAAAGAAAGACAGGCTTGGCCAGGCACAGTGGCTCACGCCTGTAATCCCAGCACTTTGGGAGGCCTAGGCAGGTGGATCACGAAGTCAAGAGATTGAGACCATCCTGGCCAACATGTTGAAACCTTGTCTCTACTAAAAATACAAAAATTAGCTGGGCGTGGTGGCGGGCACCTGTAATCCCAGCTACTTGGGAGGCTGAGGCAGGAGAATCGCTTGAACCCAGGAGGCGGAGGTTGCAGTGAACCAAGATCCCACCACTGCACTCCAGCCTGGTGACAGAGCAAGCCTTCGTCTCAAAAAAAAGAAAAAAGAAAGGCAGGCTTGGCCAGGCATGGTGTCTCACGCCTATAATCCCAGCACTTTGGGAGGCCAAGGTGAGTGGATCACCTGAGGTCAGGAGTTTGAGACCAGCCTGGCCAACATGGTGAAACCCTGTTTCTACTAAAAAAATAAAATAAAAAATAAAAAAAACTAAAATTAGCCAGGCTTGGTGGTGTGTGCCTGTAACCTCAGTTAGGAGGCTGAGGTGGGAGAATGCTTGAGCCCAGGATACAGAGGCTTGAGCCAAGATTGCACCACTGCACTCCATCCTGGCCAACAGAGTGAGATTCTGTCTCAAAAAAAAAAAAAAAGGTCGGGGGAGGAATAGTACCTAAGTGATTGGGCAGCTATAAGGACTGGATGAAGTGGTATGCAAAGCAACTAGCTCAGAGCCTGGCAGATTGCAAGTGTGCCCCAGAGAATAACAAAGGAGACTTGGAAGTGGAGGAGAGGAGCTGACCCACCACCGTGCCTTGGAGGTACAGGAGAAGATACGTATGGTCTGACAAAGATTGGTTCCATAAAGCCACACATGAAGCAAAGTTCACAGACTCATGCACTGTCTTGTACATATGCAAGCCTCAGGTCAGAGGGGAGGTAAGGAGACTGTGGGCACCCCTGCGAGAGCTGTTCTCTCAGACCCCTTCCCCCTTTCCCTGCCTAAACTGTCACCAGCTGCAACTCACTGAAAGCACCCACAGCACCCACTGGGAGGAGATCCTGGGAGCCTGGGGTCTGTTGACTTGTTCTATGAAGGTGATGTCCCTCTCAGCCCTTATGGCCCACTTCATTCATTCAGCTCCATGGGGGAAAACAGACATCTAAGCTGGACCTGGTGGAACACAGTGTGGCCCAGGAGCAACCTACTTTGGAGTCTTTAAACTATATTTATAGAATGTCTGTGATGACGTGCAAGGTCAGAGGCCCTGCTCTTGCCCCGCTATGGATCTGGCACAGTAGATACGATGACACCAAACAGTACAGATGCCTGGGGAGGACAAACAGAGCACTGGGACTTAGGTAGGGGAGAGAGGGAAGAGTGACTGCATCCCATTGAGGTTCCTGGGGAGGCTCCAGGAAGCAGGTAGCTTCTGAATAAATGGGAAGGGAGGGCATAAAAACCACAGAGACTATTTTCCAAGCAGCTTAGCTTGAAAAGAAAGAGAGAGCGAGATGGCATTAGCTAGAAAGAAGAGAGAGCTGAAGGCCCAGGGCAGCAGCTCCCCAAGGGGCTGTGGTGCTGAGCTGGCCTGCGCAGAGGGACAGCTCATCCTGCGATGTGGGAGAGAGGAGTGTGTTTAGTTCTAAGTGGACGTAAAAAGGAAGCAGGAGCAGGTTGTTCAATTTTTTCCATGAAGTAAGGAGTCAATTCCTGAGAGTCAGGAGGTTCCATCGGGTGGGGCTTGGGGAGAGCAGGGAAACTTTGCAAGCCTCACTGAAGACCACTGTTGGGCATGGGGGGCTCAGGTGTGACTGGAGAGGACAGAGGTTTAGTTGTGGTCCTAGTCCACACAGGACTGTGGTTTCTTTTAGACAGAAGCCTATGCATCCTTATGGAGGGAGACAGGCTGCAGACAGAGGATAGGAAGTTGAAGGAAGAGATGATAAGGTTCAGGTCATCAGGTGTGTGAATCAAGGCTAGATAGGAATATCTGGCCAGGTGTGGTGGCTCATGCCTGTAATCTCAGCACTCTGGGAGGCCAAGGGAGGGGGGGTATTGCTTGAGTCCAGGAGTTCAAGACCAGCCTGGGCAACATGGCAAAACCCTGTCTCTACAAAAAAAAAAAAAAAAAAAAAAATATTAGCCAGGATCAGTAGGTGCACAGCTGTGGTCCCAGGTCCTTGGGAGGCTGGGGTGGGAGGACTGTGTGAGCGTGGGAGGTGGAGGTTGCAGTGAGCCAAGATTGTGCCGCCACACTCCAACCTGGGTGACAGGGTGAGACCCTATCTCAAGAAAAGAAAAAAGAAAAGGGAATGTCTGAGGTCAACAGAGGACCAACAATGTAGGGAGGCAGTCAGACTTCAGGTCCCTAAGAGGGAAGGAGAACATGTGAGAGAAGTGAGAAGGTGACAACTGGAAAGACACTGTACTAGATTGAAGAGTGTCCCCAAAAGCTCATGTCCACCCAGAACCTCAGAATGTGACCTTATTTGGAAATAGGGTCTTTGAAGATGTAATTAGGTAAGATGAGGTCACTCTAGTCTAGGATGGGCCCTAAATCCATTGACTGGTATCCTTAGAAGAAATCAGAAACACAGAGATATGCACACACAGAGGAGGGTGCCATGTAAAGATGGAGCCAGAGTTGAGGCTGATATGGCTGCGAACCAAGGAATACCAGGAACCACCAGCAGCTGGGAGAGAGGCAGGGAACAGGTTCTTCCTCAGGGCCTCTGGAAGGAACCATCACTGCCAACACCTTTATTTAGAACTCCTAGACTCCCAAAAGCTTATCCACCACGATCAAGTCAGCTTCATCCCTGGGATGCAAGGCTGGTTCAACATATGCAAATCAATAAACATAATCCATCACATAAACAGAACCAACGACAAAAACCACATGATTATCTCAATAGATGCAGAAAAGGCCTTCAACAAAATTCAACAGCCCTTCATGCTAAAAGCTCTCAATGAACTAGGTATTGATGGAACATATCTCAAAATAATAAGAGCTATTTATGAAAAACCCACAACCAATATCATATCGAATGGGTAAAAGCTGGAAGCATTCCCTTTGAAAACCGATACAAGACAAGGATGCCCTCTCTCACCACTCCTATTCAACGTAGTATTGGAAGTTCTGGCCAGGGAAATCAGGCAGGAGAAAGAAATAAAGGGTATTCAGTTAGGAAAAGAGGAAATCAAATTGTCCCCGTTTGCAGATGACATGATTGTACATTTAGAAAACCCCCTCGTCTCAGCCCAAATCTCCTTAAGCTGATAAGCAACTTCAGCAAAGTCTCAGGATACAAAATCAATATGCAAAACTCACAAACATTCCTATATACCAATAATAGACAAATAGAGAGCCAAATCATGAGTGAACTCCCATTCACAATTGCTACAAAGAGAAAAAAATACCTAGGAATACAACTTACAAGGGATGTGAAGGACCTCTTCAAGGAGAACTACAAATCATTGCTCAACGAAATAAAAGAGGACACAAACAAATGGAAGAACATTCCATGATCATGGATAGGAAGAATCAATATCATGAAAATGGCCATACTGACCAAGGTAATTTATAGATTCAATACTGTCCCCATCAAGCTACCACTGACTTTATTTACAGAATTGGAAAAAAAAAAACTACTTTAAATTTCATATGGAACCAAAAAAGAGCCCGCATTGCCAAGACAATCTTAAGCAAAAAGAACAAAGCTGGAGACATCATGCTACGTGACTTCAAACTATACTACAAGGCTACAGTAACCAAAACAGCATGGCACTGGTACCAAAACAGATATATAGACCAATGGAACAGAACAGAGGCCTCAGAAATAAAAACACATATCTACAACCATCTGATCTTTGACAAACCTGACAAAAACAAGCAATGGGGAAAGGATTTCCTATTTAATAAACAGTGCTGGGAAAACTGGCTAGCCGTACGCAGAAAGCTGAAACTGGATCCCTTCCTTACACCTTATACAAAAATTAACTCAAGATGGATTAAAGACTTAAATGTAAGACCTAACACATAAAAACCCTAGAAGAAAACCTAGGCAATACCATTCAGGACATAGTCATGGGCAAAAACTTCATGACTAAAACAACAAAAGCAATGGCAACAAAAGCCAAAATAGACAAATGGGATCTAATTAAAGAGCTTCCACACAGCAAAAGAAACTATCATCAGAGTGAACAGGCAACCTACAGATTGGGAGAAAAATTTTGCAATCTACCCATCTGACCAAGGGCTAATATCCATAATCTACAAAGAACTTAAACAAATTTACAAACAAACAAACAAACAACCCCATCAAAAAATAGGCAAAGGATATGAACAAACACTTCTCAAAATAAGACATTTATGCAGCCAACAAACTTATGAAAAAATGTTCATCATCACTGGTCATCAGAGAAATGCGAATCAAAACCACAATGAGATACCATCTCACGCCAGTTAGAATGGTGATCATTAAAAAGTCAGGAAACAACAGATGCTGGAAAGGATGTGCAGAAACAGGAACGCTTTTACACTGTTGGTGGGGGTGTAAATTAGTTCAACCATTGTGGAAGACAGTGTGGCAATTCCTCAAGGATCTAGAACTAGAAATACCATTTGACCCAGCAATCCCATTACTGGGTATATACCCAAAGGATTATAAATCATTCTACTTTAAAGACACATGCACACATATGTTTATTGCAGCACTGTTCACAATAGCAAAGTCTTGGAACCAACCCAAATGTCCATCAATGATAGCCTGGATAAAGAAAATGTGGCACATATACACCATGGAATACTATGCAGCCATAAAAAAGGATGAGTTCATGTCCTTTGCAGGGACATGGATGAAACTGGAAACCATCATTCTGAGCAAAGTAACACAAGAAGAGAAAACCAAACACCACACGTTCTCACTCATAAGTGGGAGCTGAACGATGAGAACACATGGACACAGGGAGGGGAACATCAGACACCGGGGCCTGTCGGGGGGTGGGAGGCTTGGGGAGGGACAACATTAGGAGAAATACCTAATGGAAATGATGAGTTGATGGGTGCAGCAAACCGCCATGGCACATGTATACCTATGTAACAAACCTGCACATTGTGCACATGTACCCCAGAACTTAAAGTGTAATAGTAAAAAATAAAAACTAAAAAGAACTCCTAGACTCCAGAACTGGGAGAGAATAAATTTCTGCATTTAAAAAAATATTTATTTATTTATTGAGACGTGGTTTGGCTCTGCTGTCCGGGCTAGAGTGCAGTGGCACAATCTCAGCTTACTGAAACCTCTACCTCCTGGACTCAACCCATCCTCCCACCTCAGCCTCGCAAGTAGCTGGGACTACAGGTGCATGTCACCATGCCTGGTTAATTTTTGTTGCTGTTGTTTTGAGACAGAGTTTCGCTCTTGTTGCCCAGGCTGGAGTGCAGTGGCGCGATTTCAGCTCACTGCAACATCTACCTCCAGGGTTCAAGCCTCAGCCTCCCAAGTAGCTGAGATTACAGGTGCGGCCACCATGCCTGGCTAATTTTGTATTTTTTTAAGTAGAGATAGGGTTTCACCATGTTGGCCAGGCTGGTCTCAAACTCCTGACCTTAGGCAATCCACCAGCCTCGGCCTCCCAAAGTGCTGGGATTACAGGTGTGAGTCATGGTGCCCGGCCAGTTACCGCAGTTTAAGGCCACCCTGTGGTATTTTGTTATAGCAACCTTGGGAAGCTCATACAGACGTGAAGAAGATGGTGGTTGGAGAGTTGGGGTTGATGGCAGGCAGTTTTCTCAGTCCGGCTTTGGTGCTTTGTGATTGCTGTGAGGGTGAAGATGTCAGCAGATGCTAGAGAGATTCTACGGGGTGGACTTGGTGGGACTTGGCAACTTATCAGGTGCTGAGCTGGTGGGGGAGGGGAGGTGCACAAAAGAGGTAAAGATGACTCCAAGGCTTCATAGCTGCTGCCTGAGAGACCACCTTTCTCCTGGTTCTGGGAATGGCAGTGCTATTCCCCCAGGGGAGATGGTGTGGTCTGAGAAGATTCAGGAGTCTTGGTGTCTTCCTGGAGAAGGACTAGAGGAGGGAGCCATCCTGCAGAGTGATGAGTGAGTTTGTGGTGAGGAAATGGAGGTGGTGAGACATGATGACTGATATGGTTTGGCTGTGTCCCCACTCAAATACTTGAATTGCATCTCCCAGAATTCCCACGTGTTGTGGGAGGGGCCCAGGGGGAGGTAACTGAATCGTGGGGAGCAGTCTTTCCCGTGCTATTCTCGTGATAGTGAATAAGTCTCACGAGATCTGATGGGTTTATCAGGGGTTTCTGCTTTTGCTTCTTCCTCATTTTCTCTTGCCACCACCATGTAAGAGATGCCTTTTGCCTCCCACCATGATTCTGAGGCCTCCTCAGCCATGTGGAACTGTAAGTCCAATTAAACCTCTTTTTCTTCCCAATCTTGGGTGTCTTTGTCAGCAGCATGAAAACAGACTAATCCAGTGACTTTGCAAGTTTAGGAACGAAAGAGAGGAGGTTAATGTTTGCTAGGCCAGAAGGAGGCATGTTCTTTGAATGTCACGGTATTTTGGCTGCCAAAGGGCTATCTTGTCCTCAAAAAGGCAAATACTACTCTTTTTATTTCCTGCTCCCATCTCTGCTATAGCAAATTGAAACACGTCTCTGCATCATAATCCTGGATATTATAATCGTCTACCTGAATCTGAAACAGACAATGAAACAGGATTGAAAGAAGGCTAAAAGGAAGGGGTGCATGTCTGTGACCATGTCTTTGTGTGTGTGAATGTGCATGTGTGTGCATGCATGTGCATGTGGGGAGGGGAAGGGGCAGGGAGTGCTTAGAAATTGTGTACCTCATCCCAGCAATGCCCTTTGCCACACTTGTGTTGTCAATTTCTCAAGTGATGGCTCCCATCCTTCACCTGTCCCCACTCAGCCCACGTGATGATCATCCTATGGAGGTGTGACAATAGCAGTTGCCCACAGGAAGTCCTGGGCCTGGGTCTCCTCTAGTCAGCAGGGGCTGTGGCTCCAGAGAAGTTGGTTAACCACAGTCAGGGTCAGGGGGTATCTCCTCTCCTGCTTCTAGATCACAGCCATGGCTGCTCCTACTTCTTTCTTAATTTTTTTAATTTCTAATGTTTGTGGGTACACAGTAGGTGTATGTATTCATGGGGTACATGAGATATTTTGGTATAGGCATGCAATGCGTAACAATCACAACATGGAAAATTGAATATCCATCCCCTGATGCTTCTACTTCTCGTCCTTACTGGAGAAGGACCTGTCTTCTAGTGTTGTGTTGTGTCTGAGTCTGACCGCAGATCATTGTTGCTGGTTTTTTGTTGTTGTTGTTTTTTAGGAAACAGGGTCTTCCTCTTTCCCCCAGGCTGGAGTGCAGAAGTGCAATCATAGCTCACTGCAGCCTCCAACTCCTGGGCTTAAGCGATCCTCCCACCTCAGCCTCCTGAGTGGCTAGGACTACAGTCACGCACCATTATCCTTGGCTAATTTTTAAATTTTTTGTAGAGACAAGGTCTCACTTCTTTTCTAAGTACGACCCCTTGGCCTACATTCCTGGCACAGAAACAACAAGCTGGTTAATGCTAATACCTTATTGTAATGGAGTCCTGGAGATCAAAGCCAGAGGATCGGGGCAGCAAATCTCCAAGAGCCTGAAAGGCATTTTTCCTTCCGGCACAATTTTGACCCCCATGCCCTGTTTGTTCAGACGCTTCTTAGCTGTAATATAATCCTCTGGCTCCAATTGCAGCCTAATGCCAAGAAAGAATTCATGCTTATTTATTAAACCTTTACAAAGAGTAGAGTGGGATGACAATTAAGAACATAATCAAATCAAAGGTTAAGCTGTTTTATCATGCATTCCATCATCCACATAGCCCAGGTCTGCTGATTGAGAGACAAAGGGAAAGAGATTGCCCCTCAAACCATTGAGGCAACCTTGAAAAGGTGAGTAGAAGATCACTAAGTATGAAAAACAGCAGTGTTCAAAAGTACAAAGTTGTACAAAGTACCGAGTTGTAAAGAACAGATTTTGTTTGGAGGACATTAAGAAGCTAAAGGCTAGTATAATTTAGGCTGTGTTAGAGAATGCAGCCAGAGAGGCAGGTTAGGAATATATTATACAGACTCTCTTCTACCACACAAGAAATTTGGATTTTATCACATGAATGGAATTGGTTTTTTTTGTTTTTTTTGTTTTTTTGTTTTTTTTTTTGAGAAGGAGTCTCGCTCTTTCACCCAGGCTGGAGTGCAGTGGTGCGATCTCGGCTCACTGCAGGCTCCGCCCCCTGGGGTTCACGCCATTCTCCTGCCTCAGCCTCCCAAATGGAATTGTTAAGGAGGAGAGCTGAGAGTTGTTAAGTAGGAGAGCTGCTGGATCAGACTTTTATTTATAAATGACAGATTCTAGTAAAGGCTGGGAGACTGAAAGGTAAAGGATGATAGGCAGAGGGTATGGAGAGAAGGGGAGAACTGGCAGAACAGTAGGAGGGAGAGAGGGGTCAAGGGAGGGGAGAGAGTCAAGGTGAACACCAAGATCGTGCCGGACGACTGGGTGAGTGGTAGTGCTATTAACAGAGACGGGGAGTACAAGGTAGGCAGCAGGTTTGGCAGGGGAAACACATGCTTACTTCAAACCTGTTTAATGTAGCTGGGTGTTCTCCAGAAGACACCCAGGAGGTAGGGGACTTTAAAACAAGAGGTAGAGGCTAGGGACATTTAGCACAGGTGGGGACACACCTATAGATGGAGAATCAAAATGGACCCTACCGGCCAGGTGAGGTGGCTCACGCCTGTAATCCCATCACCTTGGGAGGCCGAGGCAGGTGGATCATCTGGGGTCAGGAGTTCGAGACCAGCCTGGCCAATGTGGTGAAACCCTGTCTCCACTAAAAATACAAAAATTAGCCAGATGTGGTGGCGTGTACCTGTAATCCCATCTACTCAGGAGGCTGAGGCAGGAGAATCGCTTGAACCCGGGAGGCGAAGATTGCAGTGAGCCAAGATGGCACCGCTGCACTACGGCCTGGGCAATAGAGTGAGACTCAGTCTCAAAAAAAAAAAGGACAAGGAGCTATGTGTGAACTTATGAGCTACCAACTAGAGAGAACTTAGAATGGGAGGTGATCCAAGCTGTGAGAGCACAGTAGATGGGAAAGCTTCAAGGAGGAGGTGTATGCAGACAGGCTCACTTGGCTCTCCTACAGCACACAAACAGCCGTGGTGAAGGTGGAGAAAACGCCTCAGATGGAAGCGACTGAAATCCTTCCTCCTTTGTTTGACCCTGCCCACTGCCTTACAGCTTCATGTCTAGTCCAGATCTGTTTTATCTTATTTCTTTACAGATGGGGTCTGGCTATGTTTATGTTGCCTAGGCTGATCTGGAAGTCCTAGGCTCAAGCAATCCTCCTGCCTCAGCCTTCTGAATACCTAGGACTGTAGGTGGGACTGCTCCACCATACCCAGCTTCTAGTTCAAATCTAGCCCTCTCCCTGACAAGGGGAGTAAGAACATGTGAGTAGATTAGTCCACCTCTGGGCAGCTCAGTTGCTGCAACCTGGGAAGAAAAAATATAGTCATGTGTCACTTAATGAGGATACTATAAACCAAAATTAAAATTCCAAGTCCCCCAACAGACTGAATGGACACCCCCTCTCAGCCAAGGGCCTTCCAAAGAAACCCAAATAGCTAGTCCAGGCCATGATAGGATGGGGTCGCTGGACATGCCTCATTATACACTCTCCCTTTTAAAGTTCACACACAGCTGATCACCATTAACATTAAAATAGAGATCTTAAGACTGACAGAAGTCTGGGTGCAGTGGCTCACGCCTGTATCCCAACAATTTGGAAGGCTGAGGCGGGGGGATCACCTGAGGTCGGAAGTTTGAGACCAGCCTGACCAACATGGAGAAACTCCATCTCTACTAAAAATACAAAATTAGCCAGGCGTGGTGGCACATGCCTGTAATCCCAGCTACTAGGGAGGCTGAGGCAGGAGAATTGCTTGAACCCAGGAGGCAGAGGTTACGGTGAGCCGAGATCGCGCCATTGCACTCCAACCTGGGCAACAAGAGCGAAACTCTCTCTCAAAAAAGAGAAAAAAAAGATATTATAAACTATGTTATTACATATGTCTCACAAATATTACTTTTAGGAACTACATTAATTATTTTGTTATGTTTGTTATGAAATAATGTAATTATTTTGTTATATTTGTTATGAAATAATTTATTTGAATAGATTATAATATATACGGTAAAAAAGCTCAAAATGCAAAAAAAGTACAGTTGTCCCTCCCCATTCACAGGGGATTGGTTCCAGGATCCCCTGAGGATACCAAAAACCTGTAGATGCTCAAGTCCCTTGTATAAAATGGTGTAGTACATTCGGCAGATACGGAGGGCCAAGAAGAAAGATGTCTCGCCGCGTTCCCATCCCTGTCTTCCAACCACCCAGCTCTCATCAAACAGTTCTAGTTTGTCGTGTGTACTTCCAGAGATATTTTGTGTATATGCAAAATGAATTTACAAATACATATTCTTCCTTCTTCTCCCCCTAGTGGCAGCAGACTATGCACACTCTCTGCACCTTATTTTTTTCACCTAACAGTGTATCCTGGAGCCTGTTCCAGATTGTCTAATTAAAGCAGGCAATTGGAATAGCTTTTTATTAGAATAGCAATTTCTTTGCACACAACAAATGGTGGCTTTCCCAGGGGCATCCAGATCCTCCCTTGAGACAAAATGACAGGAAGCAAGTGGCCCACCTACCAGGTCTGCCCATGGAAACCAGGAATACAAACTCTGAGATTCCTGTCTCTTGCCCACAGTGTGGGGATGCTTAGGAGGCAGAATATCTCTTGTTAATAAATGGAGGCAGCATGTCCAGAGAAAACAAGACTGAAGAATGAACTTCGCTCCAGAAATAAGGTTGCTTTCTGTCTCCTGCCTGCCGGCTTGTGCAAGTCCAGGTGCTCTAGAAAACTGCCCCCCAATTCCCCAGCCTTCCATCTCCCGAATGCCTCAAATGCAGATGGGCTGATCCAAGGATGCTGTGACCAGGGCCAATAAACATCCCCGTCCCCCATCACCCTACCATCACCTTGCCATGGCCTTTTCCTCCTAGGCTTCTAGAAATTTCCTAGTGAGCGAGACAGTCTTCTGCCCTAGCTCAATCCTCTAGTGTTTTAAGGTGTGTGTTGCCTTAAATCAGATCAACTAGACCATGTGTTGAATACTCAGAAAGGCACTAAAAATCTAAGATTTGACATAATAATGATAATACTAAGAGTCCCATAAAGAGGCAGATTGTTGAAGAGAAATGTGGACGGCCTCCTGAAGTATTTGTTGGGGACAAACTTTTCCTATTTGCCTAAACTACTAAGAACCATCTCTGCTCCCACCTTGACCCCAGACAAATGGAAAGGGTGCATTTATCATGTTTACTGTGTTGAGGAGATCCTAAGAGCCACATTGTATGGCTCTGGGTTTCAAGGAACATACAATCCCCTATTTGCCAGGCACAGGGCCAGGCACTACGGATACAGAGATGAGCAAGGCAGGGGCTCATGAACCAGGAGGTAAGATGAGACGCTGGCATGAAAAATCAACTAGACGGGGAGGGTTAATGAGTACCAAAAAAAAATAGAATGAATAAGACCTACTGTTTGATAGCACAACAGAGGACTATAGTCAACAATAACTTAATTGTAAATTTTATTTTTTACTTATTTTTGAGATGGAGTCTCACTTTGTCACCCAGGCTGGAGTGCAGTGATGCAATCTCAGCTCACTGCAACCTCTGCCTCCCAGGTTCAAGCGATTCTCCTGCCTCAGCCTCCTGAGTAGCTGGGATTACAGGTGTCCACCACCACACCCATCTAATTTTTGTATTTTTTAGTAGAGATGGGGTTTTGCCATGGTGGCCAGGCTAGTCTCGAACTCCTGACCTTAGATGATCTGCCTGCCTTGGCCTCCCAAAGTGCTGGGATTACAGGCATGAGCCACTGCATCCAGCCAATTGTACATTTTAAAAATAACTAAAAGAGTGTAATTGGATTGTTCGTGATACAAAGATAACTGCTTGAGGGGATGGATAGCCCATTCTCCATGATGTGATTATTTCACATTGCATGCCTGTATCAAAACATCTCATGTACCCCGTAAATATATACACCTACTACGTACCCACAAAAAATATTTTTAAGTCAACTATACAAGAGCTATCACTGGGTGATAAAGAAAGATTGCCAAAAGAATAACACAGATTGACTTTTAAACTATGGGTCTTGACTCATCAGTGGATAATAAAAGCGAGTTTGGTGGACAGTGGATGTGGCCAGAAGTTTTTTTAATGGAGTAGAATAGAACGGAAAACATTAAGGCATACAGCACATACTTTGGATATTGTTTTGTGGAACCTTTGTTTTCAGTTTTTTGTCAAGTCATATGTGTTCCAGTCATGATATGAATATATTTTTTATTGTGGTTTACAGACACAAAGTTTGAAAACAGCTGATACCACAGGAAGGAGTCACCAATGTAAATTTTAGAAACCTGGAAATAAATCCCTCAAAAGCACAGGATGTAGCACGGAGTAGGTGCTCCAAAAATGTTTATTGAGGCTGGGCACGGTGGCTCACCTGTAATCCCAGTACTTTGGGAGGTTGAGGCAGGCGGATCACTTGAGGTCAGGAGTTTGAAATCAGCCTGGCCAAGGTGGCGAAACCCTGTCTCTACTAAAAATACAGAAATTAGCTGGGCGTGGTGGTGCACACCTGTAATCCCAGCTACTCGGGAGGCTGAGGCATTAAAAATGCTTGAACCTGGGAGGTGAGGTTGCAGTGAGCCAAGATCATACCACTGCACTTCAGCCTGGGCGACAGAGCAAGACTATCTTTTAAAAAAAAATGGTTATTGAGGCTGCACATGCTACAGGACTTTAAGATAAGGCCTATTAAAGCAAGGTGGACTCAATGGCCCTGAATAAGTGAGGGGAAATTCTTGGTATCCATGTGGGGGCTGCTCAGGCAATATATTTTATATTGGGAATTCCTCTACTTTGCTCTGAGTTAACTGCCAGCACTTGTCTAGGTCTTTCTCATCTCTGCTATGGACCAATGAAAAGGCCTCCAAATTGGTAGTCCCTCTTCCACTCCAGCCCTCCGTATCAGCCAGGAGTCTGTTCAGCTGTAACAGGAATCCCTACCTCAGTGGTTGAAACAAGTAGATTTATTTTTCTTACGTAACAAAAAGTCTGGATGTGGACAGACTAGAGCTTATATGGCTGCTCAAGAGTGTCATCTGAAAACCAAGCTCCTCTATCTGCCTGCTGTGTGTGTATATATATGTATATTGGCATGAAACTTTCACCCTCATGGTTGCAAGATGGCTACTGCACCTCTAGGCATTGTATGCTTTTCCCAGGCAGGAAAAATGAGAAAGGATATAGGACAAAGGCACATACCTTTTATCAGTAAAACAATAGCCCTCACTGAGACTACTAAAGTCCTCTCAGTAGACTTCCAATTATATCTCATTAGCCACTTGTACTATCACTTGGCCACCCCTGTGGCAAGGAAATAAGTCGATTTGCATTTTTGGCTGAACACATTGCTGCCTTCAACAAAATCAGAGCTTTGTTAGTAAAGAATTGATATCTGTGCAGGGCATGGTGGCTCACACCTGTAATCCCAGCACTTTGGGAGGCCAAGGCAGATGAATTACCTGAGGTCAGGAGTTCAAGACCAGCCTGGGCAACATGCTGAAACTCCATCTCTGCTAAAAATACAAAAATTAGCTACGCGTGGTGGTGCAGCCCTGTAGTCCCAGCTATTCAGGAAGCTGAGGCAGGAGAATTGCTTGAATTCAGGAGGCGGAGGGTGCATTGAGCTGAGATCATACCACTGACTCCAGCCTGGGCAACAGAGTGAGACTCAGTCTCAAAAAATTAAAAATTAAAATAAAATTGAAAAAAACAATTGATATCTGGAAGTGTCTGCCACATCCCCTTCAATACAGTCTCTGCTTCAAACCCTTCAATGGTTTTCCACTGCTTTTAAGAGTAAATCTGAAATATTTAAAGTTATCCTAAGTGAAATAACTCGGAAAAACATTTTTTAAGTAAAAATAAAAATGCAAAAATAAAAAAAAAGACCAGGTGTAGTCGCTCATGCCTATAATCCCAGCACTTTGGGAAGCTGAGATGGGAGGATCACTTGAGGCCAGGAGTTCAAGACCAGCCTGGGCAACATAGTGAGACTCTGTCTTTATAATAATAATAATAATGAAACCCTTAAAGTTACTCTATGGACTGAATTGTGTCCCCCAACCACACACAAAAAAATTCATATGTTGAAACCTTAACTCTTGGTACCTCAGAATGTGACTGTTATTGCATATAGGGCCTTCAATGAAGTAATTAAGCTAAATGGGAGTCTTTATGGTGGGCCCTAATCCAATCTGACTGGACCCCTATAAAAAGAGGAGATTAGGACATACAGAGAGATACTAGGAATGTGCAGGCACAGGGAAAAGACCATGTGGATGAGGCAGGAGAATAGGGTCTGGAGGCAGGGAAGCTAAGGCCAATTCACGCTGACTTTCTAGAACTAAATCAAAAGGAAGACCTCAACTTTCCACACCTAAGTAACAAAAGGACTGGAAGCTACTCCCTTTGCAAACTGCCCCCCACTTTTTATGCGTGGCAGATGGAATATTGAAAGCACCTCTGATTGGTTGCTTTCTGCAACCAATCAGATGTTTGCATAGGAGTGTAACTTGTAACTTCACTTCAGCTTCTGATTGGTTGCTTACAGCAACCATTCAGATGGATTGCAGGCCTTGTCTTCCTTTGCATAGAAGCGTAACTTTGTAACTTCATTTTAGTCTCTGAATGGTTGCTTTCCACAACCAATCAGACATTTGCAAAGGGTGTAACCTTTGTAACTTCACTTCACTGATTGCGGGCCACTACTTCATTTGCATGGGGTATACACCAAGTGGCCAATGGAAAACCTCTAGAGGATATTTAAACCCCAGAAAATTCTGTAGCTGGGCTCTTGAGTCCCTGTGCTTGGCCTGCTCCCACTCTGTGGAGTGTACTTTTGTTTGCAATAAATCTCTGTTTTTATTGCTCATTCTTTCCTGGCTTTGTTTGTCCATTTTGTCCAATTCTTTGTTCAGAATGCCAAGAACCTGGACACCCTCTGACGGTTAACATGGAGACACTGAGAGAAGGTGGCCATCTGTAAGCCAAGGAGAGAGACCTTAGAAGAAACCAAACCTGCCAATGCCTTGATCTTGGACCTCCAGCCTCCAGCCGTGAGAAAATAAAAAAAATACATTTCTATTGTTTAAGCCACCCAGCCTGTAGTATTTTGTTATGGTAGCCCCAGCCGACTAACACAGTTGCTTAAGAGAGCTGGGTGTGATCTGGATCCCTGCTAACCTAGGGTTCACCCTTTCGCCATTCTCCTTTGCTCATGGCCCTCCAGCCACACTGGTCTTTTCTAGTTTCTAGAAGGTCAGCCCCATTCCAGGCTCTGGAGCTTTGAATGCACTGTTCCTTCTAACTGTGCCCCCTGCTTTTTAAGTGACTGGCTCCTTCTTGTCTCACAGGTCTCAGCTGACATATCATTTCTTCAAAAGTGCCTTCCTGACCACCCCGTGGAAGAGAAGTGTCTCCCTATCCCTGATATTCTGTATCCCTGGCCATGGTTTGTTTCTTTATAAATTTTTATCATATTTTGTGATAATTTTGTTTGTTTACTTTTGTCAAGTCTTTTGTTTGTCTTTCCAATAGTAGACCTTAAACTCCCATGAAGGCAGAAACGTGCCTGTCTTACTCATTGTTATATCCCAGTGGCCTAGCACATTCTAGACCTTCAATAAATAATTTCTGAGTGAATGCAATGTGTGTCATCTGGTATTTTCTGTTGCTTAAATGTATTATTTATTTATGTATTGAGACAGGGTCTCACTCTGTTGCCCAGGCTGAGTGTGGTGGTATACTCATGACTCACTGCAGCCTCGACCACCTGGGCTCAAGTGATCCTCCCAACTCAGCCCCCTGAGTAGGTGGGAGGGACTACAGGTGCACACCACCATGCCTGGCTAATTTTTTTTTTTTTTTGAGACTGAGTCTCGCTCTGTTGCTCAGGCTGGAGTGCAGTGGCACAATCTCGGCTCACTGCAGCCTCTACCTCCTGGGTTCAAGCAATTCTCCTGTCTCAGTCTCCCAAGTAGCTGGGATTACAGGTGCACACTACCACGCTCATCTAATTTTTGTATTTTTAGTAGAGATGGGGTTTCACCATGTTGGCCAGGCTGGTCTTGAACTCCTGACCTAGTGATCCACCCACCTCGGCCTCCCAAAGTGCTGGGATTACAGGCATGAGCCGCCGCACCCAGCCAATTTTTTTATTTTTCTGTAGAGATGGAGTTTTACCATGTTGCCCAGGCTGCTCTCGAACTCCTGGACTCAAGGGATCTGCTTGCCTCAGCCTCTCAAAGTGCTGGTACTACAGGCATGAGCCTGGCCAAACCACACCTGGCCACTTAAATTTATTTTATTTTTATTTATTTATTTATTGAAACAGAATCTTGCTCTGTCACCCAGGCTGTAGTGCAGTGGCACCATCTTGGCTCACTGCAACCTCTGCCTCCTGGGTTCAAGCCACGCTCCTGCCTCAGCCTCCTGAGTAGCTGGGATTATAGGCGCATGCCACCACACATGGCTAATTTTTGTATTTTTAGTAGAGACTGGGTTTTACCATGTTGGCCAGGCTGGTCTTGAATTCCTGACCTCAAGTGATCTGCCTGCCTTGGCCTCCCAAAGCACTGGGATTACAGGCATAAGCCACTGCGCCCGGCCTAAAATCCACTTTAAAAGTTTTTTGTGGTTTCTTCCCCCAAAGTTTCTAGGCCTCTGAACATATTTAAGGGGAGCAAAAACACTATGTTTGCATGTTTCAAAGAAATGAATAAAATATAGACAGAATTGACTAACTGTCTCAAGAATTAGATCAGGACTTTTGCCTCTAAAATAAATCCAAATATTAGTTTTCCTGTTTTTCTCACTTTATTATCATAAATGGGCCTGATTTTATTTATTTATTTTTTTCTGCGTCTGCTTGCTAGGGAAATGTGTGCCTTATTTTAAAAGTCCATTGTGTTCCTCGAAGGCTGTCTGCAAACTATTTTTGGAAAGTGAATCATCTAATATCTAAAGATATCAACTATTTTAGAGATCCTTATACTGAATTTTGTTTGCAATAGTAGGAAATATGTTTGTAATGTAAATATTCACTTTCTAGTTTTTCTGTCTTTGAAAATTCAGATTTTAAAGGCTCAGATTTATGTGTCTCATAGATTCTGAAAGTTTATCACTATTAAAATAGTAAATAGCTGACAAAATACAAATGGCGTGATATAAAGCACAGAAAGGAATTAAATCGGTGGGTGGAAATGTCTTAACTTTGTGCTGATTAAGAAGTAATATGTGAGAAAAACTGTTCTTTTCCTTTTTCAGCTTCCTCATCTCCCCTCTTATGTTTTCCTTCCCTCTCCCAATCCCCTACTTCAGCAAGTTCCCAAATTTTAAACATATCAGTCTCCTGTTTGGCAACTTTTCCTGACCATTCAGCAGTCAGAAAACAGGAAAGTTACTCTTCCCTTTGCCCTGTTTTTAAAACTTCTATTTCTACTAGGCAGCTTTTACCTATCACACTGGGCTTTAACAAAGTATCTGAGGAATTAACTCACACTAATGTAGAAAACACCGGTGGCAATTTTGCATGTCTTTTTTTTTTTTTTCTTTGAGACAGAGTTTCACTCTTGTTGCCCAGGCTGGAGTACAATGGTGCAATCTCAGCTCACTGCAACCTCCGCCTCCCGGGTTCAAGCGATTCTTCTGCCTCAGCCTCCCAAGTAGCTGGGATTACTGGCACGTGCCACCCTGCCTGGCTAATTTTTGTATTTTTACTAGAGACGGGGTTTCACCATATTGGCTAGGCTGGTCTTGAACTCCTGACCTCAGGTGATCCACCCGCCTCAGCCTCCCAAAGTGCTGGGATTACAGGTGTGAGCCACCGTGCCAGGCCTCCATATCATTTTTTTAAAGGTTACCCAGAGGCAACAATGTTTTGACTCAAAGGAACAGTTCATTAGTGAATGGATTCTCTAGAGGACTTGTTTTACATGCATTTATCTCTGCTCTCTGTCTAGTCCATCCTAACAAGAGTAAAGAAAAGAAGGCACACAGCCAAAAGGACACAGAGACAAAGAAGAACAATCTAACCAAAGCAAGCAGAAGGAAGGAAACAATAAGGATTAGTGCAGATATTAATGAATAGAGAATAGAAAAACAGTAGAGAAAATCAATGAAAGCAAAAGTTGATTCTTTAAAAATACCAACGAAATGGACAAAACCTTAGCAAGACTGACCAAGAAAAAAAGTCTCAAATCCAGAATTGAAAGTGGGCTCATTACTACTAATCTCACAGAAATAAAAATTGTAAGACAGCCAGGCATGGTGGCTCATGCCCGTAATCCCAGCACTTTGGGAGGCCGAGGTGGGTGGATGACCTGAGGTCAGTAGTTCAAAACCAGCCTGACCATCATGGTGAAACCCCGTCTCTACTAAAAATACAAAATCAGCCAGGTGTGGTGGTGCACACCTGTAATCCCAGCTGTTCGGGAGGCTGTTGGCAGGAGAATCACTTGAACCTGGGAGGCAGAAGTGGCAGTTAGCCAAGATTGCACCACTGCACTCCGGCCTGGGCAACAGAGAAAGACCCTGTCTCAATAATAATAATAATAACAATAATAAATTATAAGGGAATACTATGAACAACTGTATACCAACATAGTACATAATATAATTTAGATGAAATGAACGCATTCCTGGAAAGACACAAACAATCAAACCTGATTCAAGAAAGAACGGAAAATCTGAGTATACCTATAACAACTAAACAGGCTGAATTAATACTAAAATAAAAGAAAAGTCTGAGCTTCACTGGTGAATTATACCAAGCATTTAAAAAAGAAATAATACCACTATGGTGTTATTCTATGATAGTATTATGGCACTGCGATTCCTCAAAATTAAAAATAGAATTACCATATCATCTGGAAAATCTACTTCTGGATATGTATCCAAAAGAATGGAAAGCATGGTCTCAAAGATATATTTCTTGTTCATAGCAGCAATATTCACAATAGTCAAAAGATGGAAGCAGCCAAAGTGTCCATCGAAAGATGAATGGATATACAAAATGTGACGTATACCTACAATGGAATATTACTCAGCCTTAAAAAGGAGGAAAATTCTGATGCATAGTATAACATGAATGATCCTTGAGGACATTATGCTAATGTGAAATAAACCAATCACACAAAGATAAATACTGTATGATTCCACTTATACAAGGTATGTAAGAGCAGTCAGAATCATAGGAACAAAGCCAGGTATGCATCTAAAGTCTCAGGTACTTGGGAGGCTAAGGCAGAAGGATTGCTTGAGCCCATGAATTTGAGGCTGTGGTGCACTATGATTGTGCCTGAGAATAACCACTGCACTCTAGATTGGCAACATAGTGAGATCTTGTCTCAAAATTTTTTTTTAATTATAGAAACAGAAAATAGAACATTGGTTACTAGGAGCTGGGAAAAGGGGAAATGGGAGGTTGTTTAATAGGTATAGAGTTTCCATTTTGCAAGATAAAAAAGTTCTGAGCTGGGTGTGGTGGCTCATACTTGTAATCCCAGCATTTAGGGAGGCCGAGGCAGATGGACACCCGAGGTCAGGAGTTCAAGACCAGCCTGGCCAACATGGTGAAACCCCGTCTCTACTAAAAATACAAAATTAGCTGGGCGTGGTGAAGCATGCCTATAATCCCAGCTACTCGGGAGGCTGAGGCAGGAGAACTGCTAGAACCCGGGAGGCGGAGGTTGCAGTGAGCCAAGATTGTGCCATTGCACTCCAGCCTGGGTGACAACAGTGAGAGTCCGCCTCAAAAAAAAAAAAGTTCTGAAAGCTGGTTGCACAACAATGTGAATATACTTATCACTACTTATCACTACTAAATTGTAAACTTAAAAATGGTTAAGATAGAAATTTTTATATAGTGTATTTTACCACAATTTTTAAAAGATAAATGATATAAATTCTTCACAAACTCTTTCAAAATGCAGAAGAGAAGGGAACATTTCCCACCTCATTCTATGAGGCTGGTATTACTCTGATACCCAAACCAAAGACACCACAAGAAAGCTACAGACTAATATCTCTTACACATAAGATGCAAAATCCTAAAAAAAATTAGGAAATAGAATTTGGCAATATGTAAAATGGATCATGGTGTATACCATGATCAAGTGGAATTTATCCCAGAAATGCAAGATTGTTTTAACATCCAAAAGTCAATTGACGTAACACACCACATCGATAGAGTAAATGGGCCTTTCTGCAGAGTCTGCACTGACCAGCACCATGCCCATGACACTGGGGTACTAAGACATATGAGGGCTGGCCCACGCCATCTGCCTGCTCCTGCAATACACAGACTCAAGCCATGAGGAAAAGAAGTACACGATGGGGGACGCTCCTGACTATGACAGAAGCCAGTGGCTGAATGAAAAATTCAAGCTGGTCCTGGACTTTCCCAATCTGCCCTACTTGATTGATGGGGCTCACAAGATCACCCAGAGCAAGGCCATCCTGGGCTGCAATGCCTACAAGCACAACCTGTGTGGGGAGACAGAAGGGGAGAAGATTTGGGAAGACATTTTGGAGAACCAGCTTGTGGACAACCATGTGCAGCTGGCCAGACTCTGCTACAACCCAGATTTTGAGAAACTGAAGCCAGGATACCTGGAGGCACTCCCTGCAATGCTGAAGCTCTACTCACAGTTTCTGGAGAAGCAGCCATGGTTTCTTGGGGACAAGATCACACTTGTGGATTTCATTGCTTATGGTGCCCTTGAGAAAAACCAAGTATTTGAGCCCAAGTGATTGGACACCTCCCCATACCTGAAGGACTTCATCTCCCGATTCGAGGGCTTGGAGGTCTCTGCCTACATGAAATCCAGCTTCTTCCTCCCAAGACCTGTGTTCACAAAGATGGCTGTCTGGGCCAACAAGTAGTATCTTGAAGGCCAGGAGGTGGGAGTGAGTTGCCTATACTCAGCCTGTTGCCCAGGCTGTGGAGAGCAGCTGGACTCTACACCCCAGCACCTGCCTTCTTGTTCCTTTCTCCTGTTTATTCCCTTCTTTACCCCCAAGACTTTATTGGCCCTCTTCACTTCCCCTAAACCCCTGTCCCATCCAAGCCCTTTAAAGCCTCAGCTACCCATTTTCCTTCAGGAATGTCTCCCTCCCAACATTACCCTTCCCTGCACTAAAGCCAGCCTGATCTTCCTTCCTGTTAGTGGTTGTGTCTGCTTTGAGGGGCCTAACTGGCCCCTCGCCTGTGGAGCTCAGCCCTGAGGTCCCAGGGCTGCATGAAAGAGCAGCATTGACTGGTTTACAGGCCCTTCTCCTGCAGCATGGCCTGCCTTAAGCCTACTTGATCCAAGTAAAGCCTAACACAAACACACACACACACACACACACACACACACACACACACACACAGAATAAATGTCAAAATCCACAGGATCATTTCAATAGATGCAGAAAAAGCATTTGACAAAATTTAACACCCTTTCATGATGAAAAAAACACTCAACAAAGTAGGAATAGATGAGAATTTCTTCAACCTAATATAGGGCTTCTACAAAAAAACCCACAGGTAACAGCATATTTAATGGTAAAAGAACTGATTCTTTTTCAGATGAAGCATCAAGACAAAATGAAGAACAGGACAAAGACGTCTGCTCTCACGGCTTCTATTCAACATTGTGAAGGAGGTTCTAGCCAAGGCAATTAGGTAAGAATAAGAAATAAAAGGCACCCAGCTTGGAAAGGAAGAAATAAAAATATCCTATTAGTTGATGATGTGATTTTGCATATAGAAAATTCTAATGAATCCACTAAGAAACTATTCGAACTAATAAACCAGTTCAGCAAGGTTTCAGAATACAAGATCAATATACAAACAGAAACTATATTTCTTTATAGTAGCAATAAGCAAACAGAAAATGAAATAAAGAAAATTCTGTTTACAATAGCATCAAAAAGAAAAAACACACAGGAACAACTTTAACAAAAGAGGTACAAAGCTTGTACGCTGAAACCTACAAAACATCATTGAAAGAAATTGAAGATTTTAATAAATGGAAAGATATCCTATGTTCATAGATCAGAACACTTAACATTGTTAAGATGGAAAAACTCTTCAAATTGAACTAAGATTCAATACAATCCTCAACAAAAATCTCGGCTGATTTCTTTGCAAAAATTGGCAAGCTAATCCTAAAACGCATAGAAATTTAAGAAACTCAGAATGCTCAAAACAGTTTTTAAAAAGAACAAAGCCGTAGAATTTACATTTCCCAATTCTAAAACTCACTACAAACATATAGTAATCAAGACAGAGTGGTACTGGCATAAGGACAGACATATCAATCAACAGAACAGAATTGAAAGTCCAGAAATAAAGCCTCACATTTACTGTCAATCGATTTTTGACAAGAGCACACAACCATTCAATGAGGAAAGAATAGTCTTTTCAAAAAATGGTGCCAAGACACTGGATATCCATATGCAAGGGATGAAGATGGACCCTCTAACTCACACCAGATACAAAAATGAACTCAAAATGGATCAAAGACTTAAATCTAAGAGCTAAAACTCTAAAACTCTTCAAAGAAAAGACAGAAGTAAGTCTTTATGACCTTGGACTAGGCAATAGTTTCTTAGATATGACACCAAAAGCACAAGCAAAAGAAAGAAAAAAATGCGTAAATTAGACTTTATTAAAACTAAAACTTTAGTCCTTCAAAGTACATCATCAAGAAAGTGAAAAGGTTCCAATGCTCAACACCATTAATCATCTGATAAATGCAAATCAAAACCACAATGAGATACCACTTTACATCCATTAGGATAACTATAATAAAAATGGAAAATATGCGTAAGTGGACTTGTGTTATATGGGGAAAAAAATGGAAAACAGCAAGCATTGGTGATGATATGGAGAAATTAGAACACTCGGCCAGGCATGGTGGCTCATGCCTATAATCCCAGCACTTTGGGAGGCCAAGGCCTGAGAATCGCTAGAACCCAGGAGGCGGAGGTTGCGGTGAACCAAGATCACGCCACTGTACTCCAGCCTGGGCGACAAAGCAAGACTCCATCTCAAAAACAAAAACAAAAAAAAAGGCCGGGCGCGGTGGCTCAAGCTTGTAATCCCAGCACTTTGGGAGGCCGAGGCGGGCGGATCACGAGGTCAGGAGATAGAGACCACGGTGAAACCCCGTCTCTACTAAAAATACAAAAAAATTAGCCGGGCGTGGTGGCGGGCGCCTGTAGTCCCAGCTACTCGGAGAGGCTGAGGCAGGAGAATGGCGTGAACCTGGGAGGTGGAGCTTGCAGTGAGCCGAGATTGCGCCACTGCACTCCAGCCTGGGTGACAGAGCGAGACTCCGTCTCAAAAAAAAAAACAAAACAAAAAAAAACAAAACAAAACAAAAAAAAAAAGGAAAGAAAAGAAAAGAAATTGGTAATTAAAGATGTGGTTTGTTGAGTTAGTATGCCACAAAAGGGTGGGGGGAGGGGGGAGGGAGAGCATTCGGAGATATACCTAATGCTAAATGACGAGTTAATGGGTGCAGCACACCAACATGGCACATGGATACATATGTAACAAACCTGCACATTGTGCACATGTACCCTAAAACTTAAAGTATAATAATAATTTTTTGAAAAGTTACTAAAACCTCAAAAAAAATAAAAATAAAAATAAAAATATGCCTGTACTCTTACCTGGCAACTCCAGAACTGAGGGAGATCATGGGAGGATGAAAGCAACAGGTTTCTCATGGCAGTGAATATGATTTTCTCCTTCCATTTTTCCTTCTCCTTCTTGTTAAATAAAATTCTCCTGGTTGCAACTCTCTGGTGAGAGGATTGATGACAATTGAGTTCTTCTGGA
Source organism: Hylobates moloch (assembly GCF_009828535.3). Lineage (NCBI taxonomy): Eukaryota > Metazoa > Chordata > Mammalia > Primates > Hylobatidae > Hylobates > Hylobates moloch. The sequence continues at coordinate 128,835,163 of NW_026652277.1, read as the reverse complement.
AGATCCATCTTTAGGCAGATTCTGGTTGTATCACTGAAGCTGTGACTGGGATGTCATATATGAGAAGATATATAGAATGAATCTATAGGTACTGCAGGCTAAGTCTAAAGTATGCCTTGCTTTGGCTTCCTAGCCTAAAGAAGTTTTAAAATGTCCATTCTTGGAGTTCTTATCAAAATTCCAGCAAAGCTTTGCAGCAGTTAATGCTATAGAAAAAGAGAAAAAAAATTCCAGCAGGCTGGGCGCAGTGACTGCTCACGCCTGTAATCCCAGCACTTTGGGAGGCCAAGGCAGGAGGATCCCCTGAGGTCAGGAGTTCAAGACAAGCCTGACCAACATGGACAAACCCCGTTTCTACTAAAAATACAAAATTAGCCGGGTGTGGTGGTGCACGCCTGAAATCCCAGCTACTCAGGAGACTGAGGCAGGAGAATTGCTTGAACCTGGGAGGCAGAGGTTGTGGTGAGCTGAGATTACATCATTGCACTCCAGCCTGGGCAACAAGAGCGAAATTTCGTCTCAAGAAAAAAAGTTCCAGCAAAGCAAACTTAAAAACAGCCTGTGTGGCTATTCACTATTCCTGCTGCTCTTATGTAAATAATCAGGCCAAGTTTGATAAGACTAACCTTATTTTGTAAACACATTTGTCTTATTCTGATTATTTTTGGTAGAAATGGGAGTAACTGTAGAGAGAAAAACTGTTTCTGAAGAAAAGCTATAGTACACCTGCTATTAGGTTGCGGCTTTGCTCATCATTTTCAAGTTTTTCTTATCTTCTTGTAGACTGGACTATATTCTAGAATTCTCTTTTCCTCCAATATCTGGCTACAATTCTCCAACTAAGAACAAGAACTGCTCTGTTCCCAAAGCCCTCTAAGCTGAAACTGGACAACTCGATTAAATTTCAAGGGACAAGTGTCATTCCTGATGTGTTGGCCACACAGAGTTCACCAAAACGCCTGATGCCATAACCAGAGACATTCAAACTGCAAGCCAGGGAAAGAGGTTGACAACTTCATGCTGTAAACAGCTTTTCCCAAGGTGTCAGCACAAAACTGCCTATCACAATAAGACTCTTGCCCCTCTGAACTATATATATATATATAATTTTTTTGCCCATCTTTTTCGCTTGGCACAGTCAGAAGCTCCTGCGGGCAATTTGATGAACTGTTGGATCTGTCCTGTGAAACCCAAATCTTTACATAACCTAAGAGCTTCTTTAGTCCATCTAGTGGGCAATTTAGAACATCCCTAATGTAACTTGTTCAAATTGTACTAGTGTTTCCTTTTATAGGGTTACACTTCTAGATCCACTTGTTCTCGCTCTCTGCTTTAATATAACCCAGTCATAGGATACCAGATTTCCTACTAGCTGTATAGGAGGAGTCTGTGCCATTGATAACACTTCTTGTTGTACATGGGTAGATACATTGGGTATTGCAGAGACTCGGTTGCAAAAAATGAACAGTCTGCTTGGTTAAAACAAGTGGACTCCTCATCTGGCTCATTCTTTGATCTATTCAATTTTAGTTGGTTTGGCTCATGGGGACCCTGGCTAAGGAGCTTACGCCAAACTGCTGGTATTATCCTACTGATAGTCATAATAGTAGTCTTGCTGGTGTGCTATATTCTCTCAAAGGTTTTAAATACTTACATGTAGCCATCCATCGAACATTGAATGATCTCTCTTCAGCTAGAATAACAAAAACTCAAAGAAATATGTGATCAGACCGGGCGTGGTGGCTCACGCCTGTAATCCCAGCACTTTGGGAGGCCGAGGCGGGCGGATCATGAGGTCAGGAGATGAAGACCATCCTGGCTAACACGGTGAAACCTTGTCACTACTAAAATACAAAAAAAAAAAAAATTAGCTGGACGTGGTAGCGGGCACCTGTAGTCCCAGCTACTCGGGAGGCTGAGGCAGGAGAGTGGCATGAACCCAGGAGGTGGAGCTTGCAGTGAGCCCAGATCGTGCCACTGCACTCCAGCCTGGGCGACAGAGAGAGACTCTGTTTAAAAAAAAAAAAAAAACAAAGAAAGAAAGAAATATGTGATCATGAGGCCACCACAATCTAAGAATGGTACATCGAGACCAGAAACCCAGAATGATGGTAACTGAGAGCAGTGTGAATGGCCTAAGTTTTGGTCACACTCTCACCTAGGTGACAGCCTGACCCAAATGGTGAAATTGTTTAAAAAAAAAAAAAATTATAGGAGGCCTAGAGCTCCTGCTCTAGGTCCAACAGATCAACCCAAAATGGAGTCAGTCATGCTAAAGTTTCACATCACCAAACTGAAACTAAGTTGTTTATCTAACATTCTAAGAAATCAGGTGAGAGATAATAGCTAAATCCCCAAACAAGCAATTTCAGCCAATATGATAAAGAAGTCCCCTCTCCTTTAGCCTTTACAAGGAAAGTAACTTCTTAACAATCAATTGACTTTTTGTTTTCTGTTTTGGCTCTTCTCAGCCTTTTTCTGTCTATAAAGCAAACCTCCTCTGATTAGAACACTCATTGTACTTTTTTTTTTTTTTTTTAGACCGAGTCTCGCTCTGTCGCCCAGGCTGTAGTGCAGTGGTGCGATCTCGGCTCACTGCAACCTCCGCCTCCTGGGCTCAAGCAATTCTCTTGCCTCATCCTCCCAAGTAGCTGGGATTACACGTGTGAGCCACCATGCCTGGCTAATTTTTGTACTTTTAGTAGAGACGGGGTTTCACCATATTGGCCAGGCTGGTCTTGAACTCCTGACCTCAGGTGATCTGCCCGCCTTGGCCTCCCAAAGTGCTGGGATTACAGGCATGAGCCACCTCACCCAGCCTCGTTGTATTTTATAGTATGAGGTGTTGCTCAGTTCTAGAATTACGAAAAGCCAATTAAGTTTTTAAGCTAAATTTGTTATAATTTCGTCTTTTGCAACTCTTCTTTTCTTTCTTCTCCTCCTCTTCTTCCCCTAACCTTTTCTTTTTTTTATTTTTATTTTTTTTGAGATAAGTCTTGCTCTTGTACCCCAGGCTGGAGTGCAATGGAACGATCTTGGCTCACTGCAACCTCTGCCTCCCGGGTTCAAATGATTCTCTTTCCTCAGCCTCCCACCATTCACCTTACAGGCACCTGCCAACAGGCCTGGCTAATTTTTGTGTTTTTAGTAGAGACGTGGTTTCACCATGTTGGACAGGCCAGTCTTGAACTCCTGACCTCAGGTGATCCGCCTGCCTCGGCCTCCCAGAGTGTTGGGATTACAGGCGTGAGCCACCGTGCCCGGCCTTTTCCCCTTTCTTTTCTTCCATTATTGTTCTTAAGTTTGCACAATAATTAGGATAAATAAGCATTTATAAAATCAGATATAATTTAGTCTTCTAATATTCCAATTGTGTTGTCACATCTTTTTATCCAGATTAATACCTTGGTACATATCATTTAATTTTATTAATAAAAGTTAATTATTATTTTAATTACTTTATTTATTTATTAGAGAAGGGGTCTCACTAGGTTGCCAAGGCTAGTCTTGAACTCCTGGGCTCATGCAATCCTCCCACCTCTCAAGTAGCTGGGATTATAGGCATGAGCCACCATGCCTGGCTTGTCTGCATGCCTTTCTTCCTTCTTTCCTCCCTTCCTTCCCTTCCTTCCTCTTCTTTTTTCATTTTCTCTCTTTCTTATTTATTTACTTATTTATTAGTAGAAATAGGTTCTCAGCGTGTTGTCCAGGCTGGTGTTATTATTTGTAAATGGGTTGATTTAGGTAAATGATGGATTATCACCACTTCTTTTTTTTAGAGATGAAGTTCTGCTATGTTGCCCAGGCTGGGCTCAAACTCCTGGGCTCAAGTGATCCTTCTGTCTCAGTTTCTCAAGTAGATGAGACTACCAGGCTCGCACCACTGTGCTCAGCTTCTCCCATTTTTATTATTAACATTTCCTCAGCCAGGCGTGGTGCCTCATGCGTGTAATCCTAGCACTTTACAATGTCGAGGTGGGCAGAGCACTTGAGCCCACGAATTTGAGACCAGCCTGAGCAACATAGCTGGGTGTGGTGGCGCGTGCCTGTAGTCCCAGCTATTTGAGAGACTGAGATGGGAGGATTGACTGAGCCCAGGAGGTCAAGTCTGTGGTAATCATGCCACCGCACTCCAGCCTGGACAACAGAGTATGAGCCCATCTCAAAATAAACAAACAAAACAAATTTTCTCACACTTTCTTATACACTAACTGTAGACTATGTCATTTGACTGAAAGAGAATAGTACATTCTTCTTTTCTTTTTCTTCTTTTGTTGAGATGGAGTCTCACTCTATCACCCAGGCTGGAGTGGTGCAGTGGCGTAATCTCGGTTCACTGCAACCCCCGCCTCCCAGGTTCAAGTGATTCTTCTGCCTCAGCCTTCTGAGTAGCTGGGATTATGGGCGTGCGCCACCACGACTGGCTAATTTTTGTATTTTTAATAGAGATGGGGTTTCACCATGTTGGCCAGGCTGGTCTTGAACTCCTGACCTTGTGATCCACCCGCCTCAGCCTCCCAAAGTGCTGGGATTACAGGCATGAGCCACCGCATCTGGCCTCACATTCTTCTTTTCTCAGCCTTTTAATAAACACTTGAATGTTTTCTTTTTCTTTTTTCTTTTTCTCCCCCTCGAGACAGAATCTCACCCTGTCACCCAGGCTGGAGTGCAGTGGCGTGATCTTGGCTCACTGCAACCTCTGCCTCTTGGGTTCAAGTGGTTCTCCTGCCTCAGCCTTCCGAGTAGTTGGGATTACAGGTGTGTGCCACCATACCTAGTTAATTTTCGCATTTTTAGTAGAGACAGGGTTTTACCATGTTGGTCAGGCTGGTTTTGAACTCCCGACCTAGGTGATCCGCCCACCTCAGCCTCCCAAAGTGCTGGGATTACAGGCATGAGGCACCGTGCCTGGCCAAAAATCTTGAACATGTTCCAAGTGCTTATTGTTAAAAATAGATAGTAGAAAAAATATATTTTGTTTTTTAATCAGTTGCCTTATAAATTCCTTCAAAATTACAACAGTTGGTTTCTAGGCTAGATTTATATTTGCTCAGTAATTCATTTTGAGAGCTCAAAATCACAAGTTTGGTTCCAGGTCCATCTAGCTGTAGTTCTTATTTATATTAGTAGAAAACATCTTTTTTTTTATAAAAAGGAAAAAAAAGAAAATGAAACCTCAACAACAAAAAATAACTTAAAACTTGGTCATTTTCCTATCCCCAGATGTCCCCAGATCACAGAGTCTCAGCTGCGGAGTGCATCTGGTCTCATCTCCTGCCTTCAGCCATAATCCTCTCTCTAGTATCTCTCTTGTCTATGTCCAATCGCGGAAGCCTCACTGCCTCCCCAGGCAACTCATTTCAGTCATGAGTAGCTCTACCCACAAAAAGGTTAGACTGAATAATAAGAGCTATCTACAACAAACCCACAGCCAATATCATACTGAAGGGGCAAAAACTGGAAGCATTCCCTCTGAAAACTGGCACAAGACAGGGATGCCCTCTCTCACTGCTCCTATTCAACATAGTGCTGGAAGTTCTGGCCAGAGCAATCAGGCAGGAGAAGGAAATAAAGGGTATTCAATTAGGAAAAGAGGAAGTCAAATTGTCCCTGTTTGCAGATGACACGATTGTATATCTAGAAAACCCCAGTGTCTCAGCCCAAAATCTCCTTAAGCTGATTAGCAACTTCAGCAAAGTCTCAGGATACAAAATCAATGTACAAAAATCACAAGCATTCTTGTACACCAATCACAGACAAACAGAGAGCCAAATCGTGAATGAACTCCCATTCACAATTGGTTCAAAGAGAATAAAATACCTAGGAATCCAACTTACAAGGGATGTGAAGGAACTCTTCAAGGAGAACTACAAACCACTGCTCAATGAAATAAAAGAGGATACAAACAAATGGAAGAACATTCCATGCTCATGGGTTGGAAGAATCAATATCATGAAAATGGCCATACTGCCCAAGGTCATTTATAGATTCAATGCCATCCCCATCAAGCTACCAATGACTTTCTTCACAGAATTGGAAAAAACTAAAGTTCATATGGAACCAAAAAAGAGCCTGCATCGCCAAGTCAATCCTAAGCCAAAAGAACAAAGCTGGAGGCATCACTCTACCTGACTTCAAACTATACTACAAGGCTACAGTAACCAAAACAGCATGGTACTGGTACCACAACAGAGACATAGATCAATGGAACAGAACAGAGCCCTCAGAAATGATGCTGCATATCTACAACTATCTGATCTTTGACAAACCTGACAAAAACAAGCAATGGGGAAAGGATTCCCTATTTAATAAATGGTGCTGGGAAAACTGGCTAGCCATATGTAGAAAGCTGAAACTGGATCCCTTCCTTACACCTTATACAAAAATTAATTCAAGATGGATTAAAGACTTAAATGTTAGACCTAAAACCATTAAAATCCTATAAGAAAGCCTAGGCAATACCATTCAGGACATAGGCGTGGGCAAGGACTTCATGTCTAAAACACCAAAAGCAATGGCAACAAAAGCCAAAATTGACAAATGGGATCTAATTAAACTAAAGAGCTTCTTCACAGCAAAAGAAACTACCATCAGAGTGAACAGGCAACCTACAGAATGGGAGAAAATTTTTGCAACCTACTCATCTGACAAAGGGCTAATACCCAGAATCTACAATGAACTCAAACACATTTACAAGAAAAGAACAAACAACCCCATTAAAAAGTGGGCAAAGTATATGAACAGACACTTCTCAAAAGAAGACATTTATGCAGCCAAAAAACACATGAAGAAATGCTCATCATCACTGGCCATCAGAGAAATGCAAATCAAAACCACAGTGAGATACCATCTCACACCAGTTAGAATGGCCATCATTAAAAAATCAGGAAACAACAGGTGCTGGAGAGGATGTGGAGAAATAGGAACACTTTTACACTGTTGGTGGCACTGTAAACTAGTTCAACCATTGTGGAAGTCAGTGTGGCGATTCCTCAGGGATCTAGAACTAGAAATACCATTTGACCCAGCCATCCCATTACTGGGTATATACCCAAAGGACTATAAAACATGCTGCTATAAAGACACATGCACACGTATGTTTATTGTGGCACTATTCACAATAGCAAAGAGTTGGAACCAACCCAAATGTCCAACAACGATAGACTGGATTAAGAAAATGTGGCACATATACACCATGGAATACTATGCAGCCATAAAAAATGATGAGTTCGTGTCCTTTGTAGGGACATGGATGAAACCGGAAAACATCATTCTCAGTAAACTATCGCAAGGACAAAAAACCAAACACCGCATGTTCTCACTCATAGGTGGGAATTGAACAATGAGAACTCATGGACACAGGAAGGGGAACATCACACTCTGGGGACTGTTGTGGGGTTGGGGGAGCGGGGGAGGGACAGCATTAGGAGATACACCTAATGCTAAATGACGAGTTAATGGGTGCAGGAAATCAACATGGCACATGGATACATATATAACAAACCTGCACATTGTGCACATGTACCCTAAAACCTAAAGTATAATAAAAAAATAAAAAAATAAAAAAAAATTTAAAAAAAAGGTTAGACTGAACTGAAAACTTTCTCCATCTCACTTTCACTCGTGAGTCATAAATATGCCTCTAAATTTCTTAGAATAAGTGTAATTCCTTTTCCACTTGGTTTTCCTTCAAATGTCTGGTGACAACTGTTACATTCTTAAGTCAAATACTTTCCTTCCTCAAGGACTTGACATTGGCAGTTCTGAAATGTGCTCTCCCAAATTTTCACATACTAACAACTTCTTGATATTCAGGACTCAGTTCAGCCCATATATTGCCTTTCAAAGAGCTCTTCCCTTGCCATTCTTGTTAAAGTAGCCCCTCTTGAGTCACTCTCTGTCTACCGTTTTATTGTTCTTTTTTTTTTTTTTTTGAGATGGAGTGTCGCTCTTGTCGCCCAGGCTGGAGTGCAGTGGCATGGCCTCAGCTCACTGCAACCTCTGCCTCACGGGTTCAAGTGATCCCCCTGCCTCAGCCTCCTGAGTAGCTGGGATTACAGGCGCCCGCCACCATGCCCAGCTAATTTTTGGACTTTCAGTAGAGATGGGGTTTCGCCGTGTTGGCCAGGCTGGTCTTGAACTCCTGACCTCAGGTGATCCACCCACCTAGGCCTCCCAATGTGCTGGGATTACAGGCATGAGCCACTGTGCCCGGCCTCTTATATTGTTCTTATATCACTTATCACTTTCTGAATGTATTCTATCTTTGTTTGTATGTTTTACCACCTCTTTCCCTACACTAGAAAGTGAGCCTTCTGGGGACTGGGAATCTGCCTCTTGTTCATTCAGTTCCTAATGTGACCCAGGCATTCTATTCCTAGGTACTACCCCAAAGCAATGAAATCACTTGACCATACAAAGACTTGTAGCACGAATATTCATAGCATCTTTTTTTGTAACAGCCAAAAAGTAAAAGCAACCCAAGTGTCTATAAACAGATGAATATATTAAAAATCTATAAGAAATCCATATTGTGGACTACTACCTATAGCAACCAACTACAGATACATATAGCAACACGTATGAACTTCAAAATATTCATGCTGAGTGAAAGAAGCGAGTCACAAGAGTTCTTCTCTTTCGTTCCGTTTATACAAAATTCCATTAAACATAAATTAATTTCTAGAGACAAAAAGCAAATCAGTGGTTGCCCAGGACATGGGATGGAGAGAAATAAACAGGTATGAATTTTTTGGGTGAGATGAAAATATTCTGCCTCTTGATTGTGGCAGTGTTTTCATAGGTATTCACAAATGTCAAAACTCACCAAATCGTATACTTTAAACAGGTGCATTTAATTGTACATAAATTAGGCCAGGCACAGTGGCTCACATCTGTAATCTCAGCACTTTGGGAGGCTGAGGTAGGAGGATTACTTGAGCCCAGCAGTTCGAGACCAGCATGGGAAACATAGTAAGACCTTGTCTCTATTTTAAAAATAAATAATTTTAATAATTTTATGTAAATTATACTCCAATTAAGTTGATGGAATCAAATTTTGTTCAGTAAATACTTTTTTTCTCCAGGTAAATGATCGCTGCCTAATCTGACAGGGTTTCAAGATTTTTCATTACCTTCACCATTAGCAGGTAGCTCAATTTCTCCAAGGGTGGTGCCCAGAAATGGAACCAATACTATAGATATGAACAGGTTAGAATATATTGGGTCCCTGTTACTTCCACTTTTTTATTACTGTACATTTGAATCAGGATTTCTGGTTTTTAGACTTCAAAAAATCTCATATAAATGATTTTAATCAGCCTGAATGTTCTACTTCTGTCAGTGCAGCTTAAATTTAGGGGGACCTTTCAGAAGCTGGCTTACATGGATGTCTGACATTGGGTTTGCCTACGGGGCATTTCCCAACTGTAGAACAGTCTCCTTTACCCTAACTACGTGTATATTTTTCCCCCACGTTCTGAACTTCTCTTTGTGTCTTTTTTTGTCTTCATGAAAGTGGAAGATAACACCGTTTAAAGAGACAAAGGTCAATAGCAGCCCTGAGGCTTGTCAGTAAGGATCTGCTTTCTGGATGCCGTGGATGTATTCATCATTCATCAATACCCTTTGGGTGTAGTTGTTTAAATTGCTATGAATTGGCCTGGGTGCTGATTAGTTACATCATTTCTCCATGTGATTCACATGAATACTGTGAGACACTTAAGACATCTTGCTGAGAATCCACTAGATTAGGAATTAGAAGACTTGAGTTCTAGGCCCAGATTTACCTCTTTAAGTTGCGTAACGTTGGACAAGATTACTTAATCCAAGCCTCTGCTTTCTCGACTGGAAATTGTATAAAATACCACCTGCACTATTCAGTTTATGGAATATTTTAAATATCAACTGAAAATACCATGTGAAAATACTTTCAAAAAAAGACTGCACTTATCAGCCAGGTGCGGCGGCTCATGCCTATAATCCCAGCACTTTGGGAGGCCAAGGTGGGCGGATCACGAGGTCAGGAGTTCGAGACCAGCCTGGCCAACATGGCGAAATCCCGCCTCTACTAAAAATACAAAAATTACCCGAGTGTGGTGGTGGGCGCCTGTAATCCCAGCTACTTGGGAGGCTGAGGCAGGAGAATTGCTTGAACCCGGGAGGTGGAGGTTGCAGTGAGCCGAAATCATGCCACTGCACTCTAGCCTGGGTGACACAGCAAGACTCCATCTCAAAAAAAAAAAAAGAAAAAAAGACTATGCTTATCATGTTATTTATAATAATATCAACGGGAAATGCCATTAATGCCCAACAATAGAATGACTAAAATAAATAACATATCCACATAATCAAATATTACAGAGCTATCAAAAATAGTGTTTAAAAAATAACTAATGACACAAGAAACTGCTTACATATAACATTGATTTTAAAGAGCAGGGCAGGCCAGACACATTGGCTCACACCTGTAATCCCAGCACTTTGGGAAGCTGAGGCAGGAGGATTGCTTGAGCCCAGGAGTTCAAGATCAGCCTGGGCAACATGGCAAGACCTCTGTTGTAAAAAATTAGCTGGGCGGTGGCACGTGTCTGCAGTCCCAGCTACTAGGAATGCGGAGTGGGAGGATCACCTAAGCCTGGGAGGTTGAGGCTGCAGCGTACTGTGATCATGCCACTGTACTCCAGCCAGGGCGAGAGTGAGAATCTGTCTTAAAAAAAATAAAGGGCAGAGCACCTAGTGAACCCTTGGGCAAGGGCTAATGATGGGAGCAGGTACAAGGGAACTTCTGTGGGTCTTTACGATATTTCTATTTCTTTTTCTTTTCCAACTTAGATAAAGGGGGTACATGTACAGGTTTGTTACCTGGGTATGTTGCGTGATGCTGAAGTCTGGGGTGTGATTGATCCCATCACCTAGGTATTGAGCACAGTACCCAACAGTTTTTGAACCCTTGGCCTCCTTGCTCCCTCCCCGCTAATAGTTGGTCCCCAGTATCTACTGTTGCCATCTTTATGTCCATGCGTACTAATTGTTTAGCTCCTACTTACAAGTGTGTTAGTTGGTTTTCTGTTCCTTTACGTTAATTCACTTAGGATATTTCTATTTCTTGATCTGGATAATTATGCAAGTGTGTTCACTTGGTAAAAATTCATCATGTTTTGCTCTTATGAACACTTCCATACATGTAGGTTTTAGCTATATATGTATTTAAAAATAAAAAATCAGAACTCAAAATAAGACCACAGTTTTATTTTATGTATTTTATTGATTGATTTATTGATTGATTGTGACAGAGTTTCATTCTCTATTGCCCAGGCTAGAGTGCAGTGGCATGATCTAGACTCACTGCAACTTTTGCCTCCAGGGTTCAAGCTATTCTCCTGGCTCAGCCTCCTGAGTAGCTGGGACTACAGGTGCATGTCACCATTCCTGGCTAATTTTTGTATTTTTAGTAGAGATGGGGTTTTGCCATATTGGCCAGGCTGGTCTCAAACTCCTGACCTCAAGTGATCCGCCTGCCTTGGCGTCCCAAAGCGCTGGGATTACAGGTGAGCCACCGTGCCCGACCCCATAGTTTTATTTTTAAATTTGGTGCTTTTTAAAGATATATATTTTCAATATTTTTTAGAGACAGTGTCTTACTCTATCACCTAGGCTGGAGTGCAGTGGCAAAACCATAGCTCACTGCAGACTCAGACTCCTGGGCTGAAATGATCCTCCTGCCTCAGTCTCCAGAGTAGCTAGGACTATAGGCATGCACCACTATGCCTGGCTAAGTTTTTAAATTTTTTATAGAGACAGGATCTTGATATGTTGCCCAGGCTAGTCTTGAACTTCTGGCCACAAGCAATACTCCTGAAATTACATGTGTGAGCCACCGTGCCTGGTCCTATTTTTATTTCTTTAGAGACAGGGTCTTGCTATGTTACTCAGGCTGGAGTACAGTGGCTATTCACAGGCATGATTATAGCATACTAAGGCCACCTGGGCTTAAGGGACTCTCCTGCTTCAGTCTCCTGAGTAGCTGGCGAAACCCCATTTGCAAAAATTATAACTGAGGAAATTATGACAGTGAAAGAAATCAGACCTAAACAACTCCATTTGCTTCTAACCTTTAAGCTGTCCTTGTTCATCCCTGGGCTAGTCCGAGCTAACTTTGGGAAGGAATCCAGTTCATGGTTTGACTCTAAAACAAAATTGATAATAGCTCTTTCCTGAAACCACCCTCTTCTTGTCTGGGGACCAGTCTGCCTTTGAAGGACTAACAAATTAGTTACAAGACTAGAAATGACAGTTTAGGGGTCACGCAGCCTCTGGCTCCAAGAGTCTGAACCTTCCCAAATTGCTCCTGGGGATAACATCACCATTGTAAAACCTACCATCAGAGCTATTGTGCAGACCCTGAACTCAGTGGATCAGCTGACACCATCCAGCCGGTAACCTGGCTCAACCAGTTCTGCCATCCCACCCAGGAACAGAAGAGAGCAAGAAAAATTCACTTCCGCCCCCTATGAGTCCATCTCCAACCTGACCAATCAGCACTCCCCACTTCCCAAGCCCCTACCCACAAAATTATCTTTGAAAACTCTGACCCCCAAATGCTCAGGGAGACTGATTTAGGTAATAATAAAACTCCAGTCTCCCACATAGCTGGCTCTGCGTGAATTACTCTTTGTCCATTGCAATTCCCCTGTCTTGGTAAATCGACTCTGTCTAGGCAGCCAGTAAAGTGAACCCTTTGGGCAGTTACACTGGGACTACATGCGCACCACCACACCCAGCTTAAAACTATGCATTTTTTTCAGTGGTAAGAAATACAGCAAAATGTTAATGATGGTATCTCTGGTATCACCTGAGATTACAGGTGACTTTTATTTTCATCTTTGCAACTTTCCCTTTGATTATCAGAAAAAAATTTCGGTTTTTTTAAATCAGAAAAATATTCCTTGTATTTGAAAGAAAATGCTTGGCCTGGTGTGGTGGCTCACCCCTGTAATCCCAGCACTTTGTGAGACCGAGTCGGGCAGATCAACTGAGGTCAGGAGCTCCAGACCAGCCTGGCCAACATGGCGAAACCCTGTCTCTACTAAAAATACAAAAATTAGTCGGGCATGGCGGTGGGCGCCTGTAATCCCAGCTGTAATCTCAGCTGAGAAGGCTGAGGCAGGAGAATCACTTGAACCTGGGAGGCGGAGGTTTCAGTGAGCCAAGATCGTGCCACTGCACTCTAGCCTGGGGCAACAGAGCAGGACTTGTCTCGAAAAAAAAAAAAGAAAAACAAAAACAAAAAAGAAAGAAAGAAAATGCTTTCTAAATTGTAAACATATACAGTGTCAGGTGTTATTCCCAATGCCTGAAACATAATAATGCTTGATAAATGTGGAGTGAATGGTTATTGCCCTGTGAAAGTTGATCCATAAGAATCGGGTCATTCTTGTCAGATCCAACTAAAACAGAGTTGGGAAGCTAGGAGGAAAAAGCATTCAGGGTACAAAGCATTGCTCCAAGAATAGAGTTTCTTTGCAAGCCTGGCTGCTGAAACTGCTTGTTGTAAGCTGAAACCAGTTTTGTCTATAGCTTCTGAGATAACTTGCTACAATTCTAGGACTAATTTTGCCCTCTGCTGTTGCTCACCGATCAGAGCTCCCAGCTCCCCAAACCCATAGTGCCAACGAACTTTCTCAAAGAGCTATACATAACATTTCTCCTTTTAAATAAAACCTCTGGCCTTTTCTTTGTTCTTCAGACATTCCGAAGACCACCCAGTCTGCATGTATGCCTCGACTTACAATTCTGAAACCACCCCCACAGGGTTGACAAGAATCGCATGCTAGGTTCTGGCCAGAAATGTAGTTATAATTTATCATTTTTTTTTATTATTATACTTTAGGTTTTAGGGTACATGTGCACAATGTGCAGGTTTGTTACATATGTATCCATGTGCCATGTTGATTTCCTGCACCCATTAACTCGTCATTTAGCATTAGGT
>NW_026652277.1:128750720-128820773 GCF_009828535.3 Hylobates moloch | reverse complement strand
GTACAAGAATGCTTGTGATTTTTGTACATTGATTTTGTGTCCTGAGACTTTGCTGAAGTTGCTAATCAGCTTAAGGAGATTTTGGGTATAATTTATCATTAATCGAGCTGCCCTTTGGCCCACTTCCTTGTTGCTAAATCACATAGCACTAGATACTGACCATCTGCCTCCCCACTGTATGACGGACAGGATTTCTGACATCAGGGTCATAAGACTAAGAATTGACTTGCATCCCCATTGTTCCTACAGGGTCTCTGAACATTAGATCATAACACTTTCATTTAAGGATCACTTAAAATGTTTTTCAGGGCCAGGTGTGGTGGTGAGAGCCTGAAATCCCAGCACTTTGGGAGGCCAAGATGGGAGGACTGCTTGAGGCAGAGTTCAACCAGCTTGGGGAACATAGCGAGACCCCGTACCTTCCTACAAAAATATTAAAAAATTAGCTGGCCCTGGTAGTGCGTGCCTACAGTTCTATTTGGGAGGCTGAGTTTGGAGGACTGCTTGAGCCCAAAGAGTTCGAGGTTGCAGTGAGCTATAATCACACTGGGTGACAGAGCAAGTCCCTATCTCAAAAAACAAAAACAAACAGAAGATGTTTTTCAGACCCCGAATTCCAGCAAAACAGCTGATGTCAACCAGCTTGAAGATCCCACCAGAGGAAGGGGATCAGTATGAGAATAGTTTCTTCATCTCCCTGTCCTATGACTTCACTTTGCACTCTGTGATCAATTAACAATCTCTAAAACCCTAAAAAATCCTAACCTCAAATTCCTTAGAGTCATATCTGAGGTTTCTTCCCATCTCCTCATTCAAATTTTTCTTTTTTTTTTCTTGAGACAGGGTCTCTGTCACGCAGGCTGGAGTGCAGTGGGATGATCTCAGCTCACTGCAACTTCCGCCTCCTGAGTTTGAGCGATTCTCCTGCCTCAGCCTCCTGAGTAGCTGCAATAAAAAGCGTGTACTACCGTGCCTAGTTTATTTTTTGTATTTTTAGTAGAGATGGGATTTCGCCATGTTAGTCAGGCTGTTCTCGAACTCCTGAGCTTAAGCGATCTGTCCGCCTTGGCCTCCCAAACTGCTGGGATTATAGGTGTGAGCCACCATGCCCGACCTCCTGGTTCAAATTTTTATGATTCTTCTTTCTCTGCTGCAACCTGGTGTCTCAGTGTATTGACTTACTGTGTGCCTCAGGCAACAAATTTATTATGGTTACAATTCTTTCTCCCAAGTAAAACAAATTTAGAGATTCGTCTCTACAATTTTGACTTCAACGCTCTACCGGGAAAGTACCTGTTTTAAAAAAGGAAATGGGTTAACACTCTTAACTCTCAGGGAACCCAGGCTGGCTCCTAGCGATGACTATTTCCAATTCTAAGTAAGAGCTCATGAGGCACCTACATGATTCTTCGTATAATTGTGCCAGAGTCAGAACTAGAAGATATCTGTCACCAGTTCTCTGCCTCATTCTACGTCCCCATAGTTCCTTCAAGATTAACTGAATGTGCATGTTTGGAAGGGAGACTCAAAGTTATTTCAAGCGGCCAGGTGCTTTGCATGCCATATTTCACCCACCTTGAGGTTAGGATAGAATTACTTTCGGGAGCCCTATTTCTCAATCATGATGGCTACTCCTCTCATTTTCTAAGAATGGAGATAACATGGGAATTTCATCAGCCAATATTATACCAGTTGCCTTAACAAGTCCCCTTTTAAAATTCTTTGTCATACTGCTACTACTAGTACCACAAAACAAAGCCACATTGATTGCCCTTTGCATTTGAGTCTGCAAACATTTTCACTTTTCTTAGAGAACCATATTACTAATTGGTGTTGCCCATGGTTTTATGAACTGTATCTTTCAACTGTCCTTTTATATCTCAGCTGAGCTCTCAGAGTAGCAGGCGAGGGTTATGTCGGTTTCATCTAATGCCACACTCCTTCCCACGACACTGCCCTGTCTGCCACTCCCACATACTGTCCTGCCCGTATGGTGATGCTGCTTTTGAGGAGCTCTCATGCCACTTGAGCTTTGATTGATCTTTCAATATTCTGTCTAATCCTTCCCCAAGGTCGCCCTTAATGGAGGAAGGTGCTGGGAGTAAAATTCAAAACAGATTTGTGGCATTCACTAGCTTTGACTGGGGAGCCAGATGGATGAAATGGGGCCTCATGGGGACAGTAAAGAATTCTCACGCTCTCCCAGTGCCATAAACCCAGAGCGGCCTCCAAAAGGCTGAGCCGGAGGTGCTGTTGCAGATGGTGTCATCTAAACTGATGTCTCTAAATCAGTCAAGTCACTATGCTATTTGCTTTGTCAGATAAGTGACTCTGGGGAAATCAGGTAGGAGAGTGGGAAAATAAATTGCTCAAGCTGATAAATGTGAATCTTCAAAATCTATTGCAAATGCAGAAATTAAATAAGCTTGCCTTTCAGGAACCTCTTTCGTAACTCATCCACAGTGTGTGAGAGGGACAGAGGGAGTTACCAGAACACAAGCTCAACTTTAGCTTGGCTCTAACTCTGGTTGCAGGTTCTCCCTCCTACTCGGTGATCTAGTGTCCACAGATGGTGCCTGTGCAGCCCTGGGTTCCAGCTGGGTGAGAGGGCAAGGCCTCACGGAGCCGACATCTGCCACTCTGCATCCGTCTGAGCCCTCAGAAGCCTGGTTTTCAGTTTGAGGAATCAATCCCAATCCAGTAAAGCACTTACAGCTCTGGGGCTTTGATCTTTGCTTGGCAAATGCCCTAACTGCTGAGTTCTACATACTTTGCCATTTCTCCCTTATCTGCCTTCTTTCATACAAGCCCCAGCTTGTATGAAACCAGAGCCAGAGTTTTCTCCCTGTTTGGAACCCACTTCCTGATTCCTTGAACATGTGTGAGAGGAATGGGGGTGGGGGTAAGATGGGTTGGGGAAGGAAGGACAGAAGTTTATTATTTTATTTTTGCGACAGAGTCTCTTTCTGTCACCCAGGCTGGAGTGCAGTGGCGCCATCTCAGCTCACTGCAAGCTCCGCCTCCCAGGTTCACGCCATTCTCCAGTCTCAGCCTCCCAAGTAGCTGGGACTACAGGCGCCTGCCACCATGCCCAGCTAATTTTTTCTATTTTTTAGTAGAGACGGGGTTTCACCGTGTTAGCCAGGATGGTCTCAATCTCCTGACCTCATGATCCGCCCGCCTCGGCCTCCCAAAGTGCTGGGGTTACAGGTGTGAGCCAACACGCCCGGCCAAGAAAGGACAGAAGTTTAATGGAAAAACAAGAACAGAATTAAAATGCATTTATGGGCTGGCCACTGTGGCTCATGCCTGTGATTTCAATGCTCTGGAAAGCTGAGGTGGGAGTATTGCACGAGGCCAGGAGTTCAAGACCAGCCTGGGCAACATAGTGAAACATCGTCTCTACAAAACAAACAAACAAACAAACAAAAACAAAAACTAGCCCAGCTGTAGTGGCACCTGCCTGTGGTCCCAACTACTTGGGAGGTTGAAGCCAGAGGATGGCTTGAGCCCAGAGTCTGATGCTGGAGTGAGCTATGACTGCACCACTGCACCCCAGCCTGTGCAACAGAGTGACACCTGATTTCTAATACATAAAATGTATTCATGCTATATTTAAAAACTTTCTCAGCCGGGTGTGGTGGCACATGCCTGTAATCCCAGCACTTTGGGAGGCTGAGGCAGGTGGATCACTTGAGATCAGGACTTCAATGCCAGCCTGGCCAACACGGCGAGACCCTGTCTCTACTAAAAATTAGCTGGGCACGGTGCGCATGCCTGTAATCCCAGCTACTCGGGAGGCTGAGGCACAAGAATCGCTTGAACTCAGGAGGTGGCAGTTGCAGTGAGCTGAGATCGCATCACTGCATTCCAGCCTGGGCGACAGCAAGACTCTGTCTCCAAAAAAATAATAATGAAAACTTTTTCCCAAAGAGCTCTGAAATGGAAAAAGAGTGCAGAATAGCTTCAATTCAATGATGGCAAAGTTAAAATTCCTAACATGGTCTAACTGGCACACTCTGAATGATAGGAGAAACACAATGATATCCTTGCTGTTTTTAAACTTGAGCAACTCGAGTTGTTGATATGAGAGACAAACAATTAACATCTAAATGCAAGCTGACTTCTCACAGCTAGCATATACCTCAAGTAAGCAAGCCCATTTCATCTTCTTTTTCAGAATAGCTTCTTTCAATGAATCAGTATTCTCTACAATTTCATAACGTATATATGCTAGGATGCATTTGTCTTAAATGCAGTTATGTTTTGACTATTTGTAAGTAAAAGTGCATTAAAAACATAATGAAGCCCGTATTTTTTGCACTGTCTCTTAATTTTATGGTGGACAAAGCACCAATTTCTGAAATTCAATAAAAGCAAACCTTCCTTTGTTGTTCAGATCTTAGCAATGGGCTTAGTAGTTTTAACTTCTTCCATTTTGAAGCCTTCCATTTTTAGCCTTAAGTAGCTAAACATATAAAGGAAAGGAAGGAGAGATCATGTAAGTAGCTAATCAGATAAATGAAAACTGACTTGAAGTTTTTTTTTTTTTTTTAGACGGAATCTCGCGCTGTCGCCCAGGTTGGAGTGCAGTGGCGCAATCTCGGCTCACTGCAAGCTCCGCCTCCCGGGTTCACGCCATTCTCCTGCCTCAGCCTCTCCGAGTAGCTGGGACTACAGGCGCCCGCCACCACGCCCGGCTAATTTTTTGTATTTTTAGTAGAGACAGGGTTTCACCGTGGTCTCGATCTCCTGACCTCGTGATCCGCCCGCCTCGGCCTCCCAAAGTGCTGGGATTACAAGCGTGAGCCACCGCGCCCGGCCGAAGTTAAGTTTTATTCTCCCTTTCTTTTCTTGAATTGAGTAATAACATCTCTACTTTGGATTATGTTCAATAACCAAGAAAACAAACAGCACTTAAGTTTAAAAAAAAAACAAAAAAAGAAACCCAAATTCCATGAAATAATAGCTTGGTAATAGTATTAATATTCCAGAAAAAATATAAGAAGTTTGGTATTTAAAACAAAACAAATAGCCAAACTGCTTTCCTCATCTACCAAAATCCAACATTAAGTAAAACTTAAAACAGGCAATTTACCATCTCCATTGAAATGAATACATAGTCTCCAATTTATATGTTGTATTCTAAAGTAAGGACAGCTGAAAATCAAGATGTGCTCTCCACAAAAAGTGATATAAATGGCAGCTCAAGAGTTCCAGATGGTACAACACTACAAGGTGTTCTCAACAAAAAGTCTTTGTTAGACTTCAATAATACTATTTGGTACTTCTATCAGCAAATAGGAAGCATTCCAATACTTATTAGATCCTCTACCACCAGACACAGAAATTACCTAGAAAATAGAAATGTACTGCCAAATCTCAAACAAGAGGGCTACTGATTAAAACAAACAAAAACACCCTTAAGACATCTCACATACATACAGAAAACATGTCCGTCTTTGGGTTAAGATTGGTTGATTTTCCAGTAGTGCTGGGGTAGGTCTTCCTGATAGAGGGGTCCAGGCATGGCAGGGTCCCATAAGCGGCTGGTGAGGAGGACCCACTGCTTTGCCTCCTACCAGTGAGGAGCGAGGCTTTGGGGAAGGACTATGCATCCATCACTCCTGATGTTCTTTTCATGGCTCCCCTTCTCAGCTATTGTCCATCTACCTCCAGATGGCAGCAAATGACTTATTTTAGCCCCTTCTTCTCATTTAGATAAAAAGTGCAAATGTCTGATTCAGATACAAGACTGTATGGTCTTTGGTTAAATGTATAATCAAACAAGTATAAATGATACCAGTTCCTTCATTTTTCTGGCAAGAGGAGAGTAACAGCTGTCTGGAGAGGACTAGGGAAAGCTAAGGAATGGATTCACAAGAGAAGGGAAAGGGTAGAAGGTAAAGCTGAGGCTCGAACTTTTGCTTAGTGCCAGCATTGTTGATCTGTAGCTGAGCAAGCTTACATAAATGCATGTATACACAGGCATGGAGCTCTCTAACATGGAACTGAAGTGAAACCCTGTCTCTACAAAAAATTAGCCAGGCGTGGTGGCGGGTGCCTGTAATCCCAGCTACTCAGGAGGCTGAGGCAGAAGAATCGCTTGAAACAGGGAGGTGGAGGTTGCAGTGAACTGAAATCGCGCCACTGCACTCCAGCCTGAGCGACAGAGCGAGACTCTGTCTCAAAAAACAACAACAAAAACAAAAGCACTGGTACTTCATGTAACAAATTATGATTTGCATATGTCTGTACTTTTACAACATAACTGGCACTTGTATAAAGGAGATTCTTTGTCAAGGACTGAATCAAGGAACTTAACACCCTATTCTGGAAAAACCAGTATGCAATACTAGTAGGAGGAAGTAGAAAGCTTCTGTTTTCCTAGGCACAAGGCCTGTCTTCAAGAAACTTTCAAAACAAGTAGTTAGGCTTTGGCTGGCTTCCACACCATCTGCAAACCCCCAGGGCCTTCATGCAACCTTTAGCTACCTAGTGCTACCCAGTACCCTAAAGTGCTCTGCACCTTAAAACTCACCTGTTTTCTCCTTTTCCATTTCTGCCCCTATCAAAACTTCCTTTCTGCCAGGTGCAGTGGACTAACATCTGTAGTTCCAGCTGCTCAGGAAGGTGAGGTGGGAGGATCACTTGAGCCCAGGAATTTGAGTCCAGCCTGGGCAACACAGCAAGACCTCATTGCTTTAAAAAAAAAAAAAAAAAAAAGTAGGGCTCAGTGGCTCATGCCTGTAATCCCAGCTACGCAGGAGGCTCAGGCGGGAGGATTACTTGAGCCCAGGAGTTCAGGGCTGCAGTTAGCTGTGATTGTGCCACTGCACTCCACCCTAGGTGACAGAACAAGACCCCATCTCTTAAAAACAAACCAACCAAAAAACACAGGCTTCCTCTCAGAGAAGCGGGGTGGGCTCTACTTAGTAGCAATGTCTCTTAAAACAATCAACAGTAGCGTAATGTATCAATAATCAGATAGCAGACATCCCTCTCAGAGATCTATATATTTTCAGCCACCAAGCTTAAAATCTCAAATGTCAACTAGTAGGATTTCAGGCAAAATAAAAGAAAAGTAGAAAATAAAAATCAGAATGTAGATCCATGTTGGGAGAGGAGATTAACTTTCCAGGTAATTCATATGGAGAGTGTCTACACAGCTCCTGCGGGTCATTTCTGCTTCCTGTGGCTTTCTTTAGCTAAGGCCAGAAATTCAAAAAAATCCCAATGGTTATGGAGATCCCTCCTCACCCACCCATCCACCCAATGAAAAAGAATTTGTGGGGGGCAGGGGATATCACAAGAGAAAATGGCACACCAGGGTGTAATGTCTCAAATAAAAGGCTTACTTTACACTTAATACTAGTATATTACTGTTCATAACAATATATCGTAAAATTATCATGTTATAAAAATATATAATAAGATCTTATAAGAAACTCTGAATGGATTGACGCTTGATAATTCTTTTAAGTAGAATACAATGAAACAGTAGTGGCTGGCTGAGTTCCATCAATTTTTTTTAATTCTTTTTGACTTTTTCTCCTGGTCTTCTGTTATCCTTTCTGCAGGTCGCTTCTTCAACCCCTTCATTTTCCTGGTTTGTAGTTTGCTTAGGTCTTGCTTTTGCATATGAATCCTTCCATAAGTTGCACCAAAAGTATCATGGGAAATATTTTTCTTCTTCTTTGGCTACAATAAAATAATACGTATATATTTAATGGCCTTCTACTATAACGAGCCAGTAAAAACCTAGTCTGTAACAACTATCTTAGTAGCAATTTCCATTAGTGCCTGCCCCTTCGTGAGAGTATATAGCCCTATACACTTTTCTTCTCAAACTTAAGTGTGCATACAAATCACTTGCGATCTTGCTAAAATACAGATCCTAATTCAGTATGTCTAGGGTAGGGCCTGATATTCTGCACAATTCCCAGGTAAACTGTCAGGCCGCACTTTGAAAAACAAAACTATAAACTACACTAACCACTGTCACACATCAAGAAAATATCCTGTGTTTAGCTTAAGGAGTTGTGACTATCGTTTCAATTTCTATTGGCATTTTAGAGATTACATTCCTTCTTGTCTTTTAAAACTACTTAAAAAGTCAAAACACATTTTATGCACATATGGTTTACATACCCTGTACTCTAAATCCTCAGTCTTTATAGTGTACCAAACAACTCTTTCTTTTGCTGAAAACAGCAGTCTTGACTATCAGAAGGCACTTAGCCAAACCTCATGTCTGGGTTTTGCAACTCTTTTTTTTATTATCCCTTATTGTTGGCTTATTTGGTTCTGTCTCCTTTTCCTGGCTCTGTGAGTCCTAGTTTAAGCTATTGTATTGATCTCTTTACGTATGTCCTTGTCTTTTTTTTTGTCTGGCTCCGTCACCCAGGCTGGAGTGCAGTGGCGTGATCTCTGCTCACTGCAAGCTCCGCCTCTCTGGTTCACGCCATTCTCCTGCCTCAGCCTCCCAAGTAGCTGGGACTACAGGCGCCCACCACCACGCCCAGCTGATTTTTTGTATTTTTCATAGAGACGGGGTTTCACCGTGTTAGCCAGGATGGTCTCGATCTCCTGACCTTGTGATCCACCTACCTCGGCCTCCCAAAGTGCTGGGATTACAGGCATTGAGCCACCGCGTCTGGCCTATCCTTGTCTTTTAATATAATATGCCACAAATTCTTTTTGGAAAGAAAAAGGATTAAAGTAGAAAATGCAAATAAATATGGCACCAAGCTCTAACTCATATACCTTGAGAGCTTTTGGCATTTTCATAGATAATTTATAAAGGTCATCTGATGCCAGGTGTGTCCTCCTCAGAACCAGATTCAATGAGGGTCCCATCTCTTCCAATTCAATCCGTGGTGTTCTGCAACCAGATTTCTTCAACAGCAATCTTTAGGAAATAGGTAAAAAGAAATGTTGCTTTGACTTTCATAAAAGTCCTCTCCAAATATTTTTTGTTCAGGGGATTTACAATTCCATTAAATGATATAAAATGTTTAGAAAGACTTACTTAAATACTTCATACTATTCAAGCCAAGTGTATCCTTTGGTTCACTTTTTTTTTTATAAATTTTTTTTTTTTTGAGACAGAGTCTCGCTCTGTCACCCAGGCTGTAGTGCAGTGGTGCGATCTTGGCTCACTGCAAGCTCTGCCTCCCAGGTTCACGCCATTCTCCTGCCTCAGCCTCCCGAGTAGCTGGGACTACAGGCGCCTGCCACCACACCTGGCTAATTTTTTGTATTTTTAGTAGAGATGGGGTTTCACCGTGTTAGCCTGGATGGTCTCCATCTCCTGATCTCATGATCCATCCACCTCGGCCTCCCAAAGTGCTGGGATTACAGGCATAAGCCACCACGCCCGGCTTTTTTTTATAAGTCTTTTATCCCTTTTTGAGCTAAAGGGTCACACGAATATCAAATTAAAAAATTTTTTTTCCCTTTGAGGTCAAGGGCAGTTTGCTTATTTCTAAAAATCAGAAATAAAATTATACAATATCACTGAGAAACAGCCAAGTGAGATACAAAATTATTCTCAGAAATGAAATAAAATCCTTTGATTTGACTTCTTCATCTTACTCATAGATTTATGTATAAAAGTAATTTTAATTGGCTTTTTCTTTGAAATAGTATGTTTATACAATTAACAAGTTCTTATCTAAGACTGTAGGAGCTAAACCAACCCATTCAGAATCACCTTTTCCTCATAGCACAGACATTTACTAACTTCCTTACATTGAAGTGAATTTTAAAATCTTAAAATAACAAAATCACAACTTTCTGAATACCCTATGTCTAAACAGCTCTGGATCTGGAAACACTGGTGGAGGGGAACTGGGGAATACAGGCACGATAAAGTGATGGTGGAGCAGCCAGGTGCGGTGGCTCACCATGTAGTCCCAGCACTTTGGGAGGCTAAGGCAGGCAGATCACCTGAGGTCAGGAGCTCCAGACCAGCTGGCCAACATGGTGAAACCTCATTTCTACTAAAGACACAAAAAATTAGCCGGGCATGGTGGCGCATGCCTGTAGTCCCAGCTACTCAGGAAGCTGAGGCAGGATAATCACTTAAACCCGCGAAGCGGAGGTTGCAGTGAGCCGAGATCGCCCCACTGCACTCCAGTCTGGGAGACAGGGTGAGACTCCGTCTCAAAAACAAACAAAAAGGCCGGGCGCGGTGGCTCACGCTTGTAATCCCAGCACTTTGGGAGGCCGAGGCGGGGCGGATCACGAGGTCAGGAGATCGAGACCACGGTGAAACCCCGTCTCTACTAAAAATACAAAAAATTAGCCGGGCGTGGTGGCAGGCGCCTGTAGTCCCAGCTACTCGGAGAGGCTGAGGCAGGAGAATGGCGTGAACCCGGGAGGCGGAGCTTGCAGTGAGCCGAGATTGCGCCACTGCACTCCAGCCTGGGCGACAGAGCAAGACTCTGTCTCAAAAAAAAAAAAACAAAAAACAAAAAAACAAAAAAAGAAATCAGGGGCATGTATTTTAATTTTCAACTAAAATTTTTTCTTCCACTTAAAAGTGCTAATTTTCAGCTAGTTAGAAAACTTGTCAATTCAAAACAGCACATGGCATATCCAATAGATTCAAATCACCCAAGTACTACTATACACTGCCAAAAGCACCTTTTAATTAACTGAAGTACCTTTTAATTAACTAAAAATAATTTTTAAAATTGATTTATAATAGATGTACATAGTTTCAGGGTGCATATAATAATTTAATATTGTGCCTTTTTATTCACACAAGTGTCCTAATGAATTAATTTTTTGAGTGGTACATAAAATTAAGATTTCCAAATAACTATGTATAATTACCTATGTTGCTATTTCATTAAAGAATTAAGTACAATGTCATACTTATCTGTGTAGATGATCTGATCTTAATCATTTCAGTGAGTATGTTTACTGGAAGATCAAACTGATTTAAGGAAATACTCTCTAGCTTTTAGTTATCTGCAAACAGAACCCAGTTCTTTCTCTCTCAGATGGGCTCAAGCTGGTAGATATGCTAACTGGTAATTTCTACTATTTTTAAATATTATTTGCCTATTTCTTGAGGAAGACTGACATTACTACTAATGTTCAAATTGTAATTTCCTCATTTTTCTCCCTCTCGTACACTTCTGTGGCTGAAAGTCTGTTTTCATTAAGTAAACTCCTCTATTAGAATGTTGTGTTTGCTTTTTAAAGTATGCTAACACTTTGTTTTGCATATTTTCCCCCCATAAGGCCTAACCATCGTGCAAAGGCACATGTGGCATTACTAACGATTTTGTTTCATATTAATAGCTCTGACCCTGTAGTGAATAAAATTTCCCGAGGGATGTAAATAGTCACTCACATATAAGGAATAATTACTATAGGATGTATAGGAACAGTGGTCAATAACACTATGATTTATTCACCCAACAGATCATGTTAAAGGTTATATTAATATAATTTCCTGTTTAGAGTTCCCTTCATCCAAAACGCTCAAAACCATTTTACAAGCCTCATTAATCTTCACAAATAAAGTGTGTGAATATTAAATATTACCATTTTCAAATTGCATAAGGGCTAATTTGCAGTAAGAGAGAGGGAAAGGGTTCCACAGTATAGCTAGCCCAAAGAATGCCTGGGGAGCTGAGTTAAGTCAGACATACTTTCTGGTATATGCCCATTTATGAGTACCTCTTTACTCTTATAAAGCAGTACTGTCAATCTTAGGGGGACGTCAGAATTATCTAAATGGTATTGCTATAGTTTGCAGAGGAAGAAACAAAGACCCTGAGAAGTGGTGACCTGCCCATGTCACGTGGCTGAGCCCAGCTCAGAGCCAGGTCAGTAGGCTCAGAGGTGATGCTGAATCTCTGGACCACCCCCTTCCTCCCATCCTCAATGCTCCCCAAGTGTGGCACAGCCTCTGGAAGCTAAGCTGATCCACATGTTTAGTGATTCTTTCAAGTAGCAGCTCACTCTCAATCACACTGTCCATTTTCTATTTCAAATTAATAGCTAACAAGTATTACAAGGCACATATGGAACATCTAGTGATCAAAATTACATACTAGGGTCTCTGATTTTAAAAATTCAAACTTTTTTTTCATTATGAAAGATGTCATGCTAGTGTAAAGGTAATTCTAGCAATCAGATTTTTGGTGGATCTATGTATTATAGTTACACTGCTAGTTTTTTATTTTTGTTTTTATTTTTATTTTTTGAGACAGAGTCTTGCTCTGTCACCAGGCTGGAGTGCTATGGCACAATCTAGGCTTGCTGCAATCTCCGACTCCATGGTTCAAGCAATTCTCCTGCCTTGGCCTCCTGAATAGCTGGGATTACAGGCATGCGCCACCATGTCCAGCTAATTTTTTGTATTTTTAGTATAGATGATGTTTCACCGTGTTGGCCAGGATGGTCTTCATCTCCTGGCCTCGTGATCTGCCCACCTCGGTCTCCCAAAGTGCTGCTGGGATTACAGGGATGAGCCACCGCGCCCGGCCTTACTGCTAGTTTATTCTTTTTTTTTTTTTTTTTTTTTGAGATGGAGTCTCGCTGTCACCCAGGCTGGAGTGCAGTGGTGCGATCTTGGCTCACTGCAACCTCTACCTCCCAGGTTCTCCTGCATCAGCTTCCTGAGTAGCTGGGATTACAGGTGCACACCATGTTGCCCAGCTAATTTTTGTGTTTTTAGTAGAGATGGGGTTTCACCATGTTGGCCACGCTGGTCTCAAACTCCTGACCTCAGGTGATCCACCCATCTTGGCCTCCCAAAGAACTGGATTACAGGCATGAGCCACCACGCTGGGCCAGTTTATTCCTGTTCTAAAGTCTGACTTGATAATTCTCTATTTTGTTTTATTTTCTCTGTATCTTTCTTTACAAATAAATCCTTTTCACTAAATACAAGTGAATACTTTCTGTGAAACCGTTCAACACAGAAGAGTTTTAGGCTACTGTTATTCATTTCTTACTCTCAACGATTTTTTATCGTTATATTTTTATCTCCCTTGTATCCCAGAGGGCATACATACCCACCTGAGGCAGGAGAATCGCTTGAATGCGGGAGGCAGAGGTTGCAGTGAGCTGAGATTATGCCACTGCACTCCAGCCTGGGCAACAGCAAGATCCCGTCTCAAAAAATGAAGTGTTCCAGGTCGGGCATGGTGGCTTATGCCTGTAATCTCAGCACTTTGGGAGGCCAAGGCGGGTGGATCACAAAGTCAGGAGATCGAGACCATCCTGACTAACATGATGAAACCCCGTCTCTACTAAAAATACAAAAACAAAATTAGCCAGGCGTGGTGGCGGGTGCCAGTAGTTCCAGCTACTTGGGAGGCTGAGGCAGGAAAATGGCGTGAACCCGGGAGGCTGTAGTGAGCTGAGATTGTGTCACTGCACTCCAGCCTGGGCAACAGAGCAAGACTCTGTCTCAAAAAAAAAAAGAAAAGAAAGGTGTTCCAGATTTCTGTTTTTTTCAGAGTTTGAAATACTTGCATACGTATAATGAGATATCTTGGGGATGAGACCCAAGTCTAAACACAAAATTCATTTATGTTTCATATACAGTTTATACACATAGCCTGAAGGTAATTTTATACAATTTTTATCTTATTATTTTATGTCTGAGATGGAGTTTCACTCTTGTTGCCCACGCTGGAGTGCAATGGCATGATCTCGGCTCACTGCAACCTCTGTCTCCCCGGTTCAAGCAATTCTCCAGCCTCAGCCTCCCAAGTAGCTAGGATTATAGGTGCCCACCACCATGCCTGACTAATTTTTGTATTTTTAGTAGAGACGGTGTTATGCCACGTTGGCCAGGCTGGTCTAGAACTCCTGACCTCAGGTGATCCACCCGCCTCAACCTCCCATGTGCTAGGATTACAGGTGTCTAGCCAACATAAGTTGTTTTTTTTTTTTTTTCCAGACAGTCTCACTCTGTCGCCTAGGCTGGAGTGCAGTGGCACGATCTCAGCTCATTGCAACCTCTGCCTCCCAAGCTGAAGCAATTCTTGTGCCACAGCTGCCCGAGTAGCCGGGATTATAGGCGTGTGGCCCAGGCTCAAGTAATTCTCATGCCACAGCCTCCCAAGTAGCTGGGATTACAGGCGTGCGCCACCATACCCAGCTAATTTTTGTATTTTTTAATAGAGACAGGGTTTCTCCATGTTGGCCAGGGTGGTCTTGAACTCCTCACCTCAAGTGATCCGCCCACTCTCTGCAACCTCTGCGTCCTGGGCTCAATTGTCCTGCCTCAGCCTCCTAAGTAGCTAGGAGGACAGGCCTGTGCCACCATGTCCAGCTAATTTTTGTATTTTTAGTAGAGATGGGTTTCGCTGTGTTGGCCAGGCTGCTCTTGAACTCCTGGCCTTGAGCAATCCACCCACCTCGGCCTCCCAAAGTTCTGGGATTACAGGCGTGAGCCACCATGTCCATCCTGAATACTTTTTTATATTAGTGATTTTTCATCTTTTATTTCTTGTTCTCTAAATAACAGTCATCTACTGTATAGTGTAATACATACTTAGAAGCCCCCAAATCACATATGGAAACTCAAACAGGAGACTTAAGGGGCTTTCGATCTTAACCAGCTAAAAATTACTATAAAGTCTCTAATTACATCTTATGATCATTAGGTATTTTACTGCATTTTGCCTTATTATTTTATTTTTAGTGAGAGGAAAATAGAAAAACAGAAGTGGTGGTATTAATCATATGGAGAAAAAGAACTAAGTGTCTCTGACTGAATACAGTTGAGCCCAAGATGGAAATTATTAGCTAAGAGGTGAATATTTAAGTTTCATTTGGACATTCATAGGACATAAAGCTGGTCAGTCATGTATTTTCATTGTGAAGGAAAACAAAATAAAAACCATGTACGAAATGCTAGATACAAATGGTTGGACAAACAACACTACTGTACAGAAGACACTGTCAACACCAAGCTGTCAGCTCTCAGGCTGCAATGCCAGCCACACCATAGCTCAAAATGTACAGCAAAGTCTAAATTCAATGTACAGAGAAAGGCAATTTGTGGGAGTCAGTGTATTCTTTAGGAAACTGTGGGCTCTGTCAGCCAGTACCAACGCCTTAAAAAAGAGAAGTCACACACTTATCTCAAGAACCACAATTACAGCATGTCAATAACTCTTTAATAAACATAGAATCTGCTTAAGAGTTTTTTTTTTGTTTTTTTTTTTCCTGAGACAGGGCCCTCACTTTGTTGTCCAGGCTGGAGTGCAGTGGCACAATCATGGCTCACTGCAACTTCCACCTCCCAGGTTCAAGCGATTTTTGTGCCTCAGCCTTCTGAGCAGCTGGAACTACAGGCATGTGCCACCATGCTGGGCTAATTTTTCTGTTTTTTTTTAGTAGAGATGGGGTTTCATCATGTTGGCCAGGCTGGTCTTGAACTCCCGGCCTCAAGTGATCTGCCTGCCTCAGCCTCCCAAAGTGCTGGGATTACAAGTGTGAGCCACCATGCTCGGCCTGCTTAAGATTTACATTTATATTGTGGTAGGGGTAGAAGGCCTAGGCTAGAGAGACAGAGTGAAATGAATCTACCACTGAATCTTCTTATTCCTTTTAGACTCAATTATTTAGACTTAGGGTTTTGAGATTTGCTTTGGCTGGCCAAGGATTTGTGGCTTAGTGCTGTAAATCCAACCAAGAACAATAAAGAGATGCTGCATAAAGCTAGGAAGGGTTGGTGCACCTGGCTCAGCGACAGTGCAGCATCAGATGCTCTGGGGCACTAGAAAAGCAGGGTTTCAGAGGCAAAGGACTGAGGATCAGCACAGAGCTGCTGCCACTGCTATCCTGCCAACTCTCCAAAAAACCTTTTGGCCAGATACCAATTCTAAGTTTGGGCTCTATAAAACAGTCACACAGTTTTAAACACTAACCCTGAGGATTAAGAAAATATGTGAAGAAATGCACTTACTTATAGCTTCGAAAGTAAATCTTCCCATTCAGTGCAGTGAAGTGCAGAACATACTCTAATCCAGCCAGGCGGATATTTGATACTGTGGGGCCTCTGAAGAAATCTAAAAGCACATATTAAATTATTAACAAAACAAAACAAATACTTGCAAAATTCAGTTACAAAGAACTGCACTCTAAACAGTTTTGCTCCAATACTTATCTAAAAAAGCACAAAAAATGATTCCTGAAAAAGGTCTGAAGGTCCCACCCCTTAAAGCATTTAATCTCATGACTTTATTTTGGTATTCAGTTCACTGAGACATTTAATGTTTCAGTTTTGAAGTTCTTCCTCTGAGTCAGCTCAGCATCAAAAAATCATATCCATTGAAAATATTAACTTTTAAAAAATGTAAATAAAAGCATAAAATTTTAATCTACTGGTAGATGAAGATAGCAAATTTCTATAAAAATGGCTGTTCAAACTGACTATTAAAATCAAATTAGCCTTAATTTTTTTTTCTATGAGGGAGGCCAACAAGAAAAAAATTCTAATAAGAAATCTTGATTATATGAGCAAAGGATAAGAAACTTTATAAACTGTTAATGCCAGAAAAGAACCTTGGATATCAGTGATAGGCTTTTTTCTCACAAAGTGGTAATCATATCACCGGCGGCACACGAGAGCATTTTAATGATACAAAGCCAGATATAATTTACTACATATTTATTTTATCCTGTACCATTCTCCATTTACAATAGGGACATAAAGTTTTCTTTTAAAAAGAGTAGTCAGCCAGGCACAGTGGCTCATGCCTGTAATCCCAGCAATTTGGGAGACTGAGCTGGGCAAATTGCTTAAGCTCAGGAGTTTGAGGCCAGCCTGGTGAAACCTCATCGCCACTAAAAGTATAAAAAATTAGCCAGGTGGTAGTCCCAGCTACTGAAGAGGCTAAGGTGGGAGGATCGCTGATCCCACCACTGGACTCCAGTGAGAATGACAGAGCAAAACTCTGTCTCAAACAATAACATAAAAAGAGGAGTCAATTAAAAGAAAATCTCCAGTGAACTGCACGTTAAGGATACTACACGGACTTGGCTATGAAAGAAGTTTGGAAAACAAGTGTGATACCTTAATTTTGCAGCTGAGAAAATGGAACCTCATGGAGGCTAAATGGAAATTCATGAATAACATTTGGCTAAGATAAAAGTTCTATATAAAAGTTTATCCAAGTTTGCTTAGGAAGAACTGCCCAAGGCAGGTGATGTAGTAACTAGGAAATTCTATTCTGGTCCCATTCTGTAGCCACCTAGTATTTTCCTTCCTGCTTCCCATTAGCCCATAAGATGCAGGTTATCTCCATGTGCACAGATGTACACATCTTTTGTTGTCTGCTTTTCCTTTCTTGTGCATAACCAAAAGAAAATCACAGGCCAGGCGCAGTGGCTCATGCCTGTAATCCCAGCACTTTGGGAGGCCGAGGCGAGCAGATCACGAGGTCAGGAGATCGAGACCATCTTGGCTAACACAGTGAAACCCCGTCTCTACTAAAACTACAAAAAATTAGCCGGGTGTGGTGGCACGTGCCTGTAGTCCTAGCTACTTGGGAGGCTGAGGCAGGAGAATCACTTGAACCTGGGAGGCGGAGATTGCAGTGAGCCGAGATCGCGCCACTGTACTCCAGCCTGGGTGACAGTGCGAGACTCAGTCTTGAAAAAAAAAAAAAAAAAAAAACCCAAAAAAACAAAAAACACAGCATTAATGTGTATAAAACAAACACAAGTGGGCAGGCACATTTATACACCACCTTTCTCTACTCCCCCAAACAAGAAAAAAAAAAAAAAACCTAATGAACATTTTTAATTTACAACAAGTACATATATTACATATATTTATACATATATTAAACTAGAGATGGGGGTCTCACTATGTTGCCCAGGCTAGTTTCGAACTCCTAGACTCAAGCACTCCTCCTGCCTTGGTCTCTCAAAAGTGCTAGGATTACAGGCATGAGCCACCGCGCCTGGCCTGGGACATTTTTATAAAACAAGTTTGTACTTTTCAAGATATTTTAATCCAAATATCATAATAAAGAGCTTTCCCATGATTTTGCCAAAGCCTGACTCTCCTTCAGTGGCCAAGTTAATAAAGCCCGCTCATTGGTGTGGCATTACCGAAGTCAGAGTAGTTCTGGGGAACGAAATATGTACATTCCAGTCTGCTCTGAAACAACTTCCATAATGCAAAATTTTCAAGACATCTGTGCTTTGGGAGAAAACTTTAGGAACACAATAAGCACACGGAAAAGTACTCTTTATTAAGTCAAAATTTCTAAGACTATGCATATAAAAGGATTTTCAGTCTGTATCCAATAGTTCTAAGTAGTCATCCTTTTATTACAACATTTTATCTTAACTGCCAAACTGAAATTTCACTGAAGTTTGCAAATCATCAAGGTAACACAAACAAGTAATGAATGAAAATGGGAGGGCTTTAATGGTAGTACTTAGTAACCGAAAAGCAAATAAGTCTAACAGCATGGTATTTTTCTGGCTAGAACACAACAGAGTATTGTTTACACATGAATACCATTGGCAAGAATCCATTCACTTAATAAATTGTACCAGAGCACCTATTATGCAAAATGATAAATGACATATAGCATCTTTCTATCAGGGGCCCTGCATTCTAGGTAGATATGAATACATACAAACAACTGCAATTTAAAGTAGCACATTAAAAGGAGAGCAGTATAAACCATGCTGGAAGTTCTGAGGAGAGATCTAGTTGGGAAAGATCTCATGCAAGTGGTATATACACTGTTAGGATTTTGACCAAGAAGTATGATAAATAACTTTATGAACCTGATAAGCTAAAGTATAATAATACTGTATAAATAGAAGCATGGCCAGGCTCAGTGGCTCATGCCTGTAATCCCAGCACTTTGGGAGGCCAAGATGAGTGGATCACCTGAGGCCAGGAGCTCGAGACCAGCCTAGCGAACATGCCGAAACCCCGTCTCTACAAAAAATACAAAAATTATCCAGGCGTGGTGGTGAATGCCTGTAATCCCAGCTACTCAGGAGGCTGGGGCAGAAGAATCGCTTGAACAGCTGATGTGGAGGTTGCAGTGAGCTGAGATTGCACCATTGCACTCCAGCCTGGGCGACAGAGTGAGACTCCATCTCAAAAAATAAACAAATAAGAAATAAAAGCATGTACTTTGGAGAGACCTAAGTTCAAAACTTTAATATGCCACTTGGTAAATGCATGAGCTTAGAAAAGCTACTCACCTGTCCAGGCCTCAGTTTTCTCAATGGTATAATGAAAATCAGAATTAAAAATTCCTCTACTCCAAATTGTTTAAAAAACCACATATATAATATGCTACCATTTAAGAAGGGAAGAATAGGCCAGGCACATTGGCTCACACCTCCAACTTTGGGAGGCTGAGGCTGGAGGGCTGCTTGAGCCTAGGACTCTGAGACCAGCCCAAGCAATGTAGCAAGACCTCATGTTTACAAGAAATAAAAAAAATTAGCTGGGCATGGTGACGTGTACCTGTGGTCCCAGCTACTGAGGGGAATGAGGTAGGAGGATCGCTTGAGACCAGAAAGTTGAGGCTACAATGAGCCATGATCACGCCACTGCACTCCAGCCTGGGCAACAGAGTGCAGAGTGAGACCCTGTCTCAAAAAAAAAAAAAAAAAAGTAAACAAATTCAGAATGAACAAAATGGGTATCTTGCATGAAAAAAAGTTAACTTTTCTTTTTGGTCAATTAAGGAAAAAAAAAAAAGGAACTTCCTAAACGAAAGCCCTTCATACATTTCTTGCTCCCTACTGATATTTCCTTTGAACACACAACATAAACCGAAGAGCAGTTGTTTTACTTCATATTTATACTGAAAACTCAACTTCCCTTGGTGCCCTACATCTAAATCTGCTCCTCTTCTACCTTTCTGCTTCTGTCCAGATTCCTTTTTGGTTTTCACTCGCTTCCCCTCATCACTGCATTAAGTGATCATTCCTGCCATCTAGTGGAAGCACAAAATAATGAGAAGGTGGGGCTTATTAAAATACAAAAAACATTTAAACAAATGCAAACAAAAGCTCTCTGTGTTGCAACAAATTGTAAGTATCTGCCTCACTGACAATAAACAATTATATGGGAGACCTAGGGGAAAGAGAGAAAGGCAGAAAATCTAGGTCAATGGAGTACAAGTAATGGAAATCTTAGCTGAAAATCTGGCTGACATTTTGGCTGGAAAAATAACCTTGACCAGACACGGTGGATCACGCCTATAATCTCAGCACTTTGAGGATGCCAGGGCAGGCAGATCACTTGAAGTCAGGAGTTCAAGACCAGCCTGGCCAACATGGTGAAACCCAGTCTTTACAAAAAATATAAAAAATTAGCCGGGTGTGGTGGCATGCACCTGTGGTCCCAGGTACTAAGGAGGCTAAGGCAGGAGAATTGCTTGACCCTCGGAGGTGGAGGTTGCAGTGAGCTGAGATCGTGCCGGGGTGACAGAGTGAGACTATGTCTCAAAAAAAAAGAAAGCAAAGAAAGAAAGAAAAATACCCTTGATA
The DNA here is from genome assembly GCF_009828535.3 of Hylobates moloch. Taxonomy (NCBI): domain Eukaryota; kingdom Metazoa; phylum Chordata; class Mammalia; order Primates; family Hylobatidae; genus Hylobates; species Hylobates moloch. The sequence goes on along the minus strand of NW_026652277.1, from coordinate 128,800,253 downwards.
ATTTGGGATATATAATATTGAGAGAAGGAAATATTAGTCATTGTCTTTCATGTATGAATTTAATTCATGGAAAATATGGATAAGAACCTATAAAGATTCTAGAAGGGATCATGGGAATGTTTACCACAGGCAAGATGGACAGCAGGGGAAGAAAAGCTCAGGCTTTGGAAGCATTGGGTTTCAACTTGGCCTTACCTACTTAATAGCTCTCATTTAACTTCTCAGAGCCCCTGTTTGTTTTCCCATCTGTGAAATGGGAATGTCATCGAACTCAAGAACTTTTGTAAAGATTAAACAGATAATACTGGTTCTTAGTTTCTTTTTTAAAAAGTAGCTATTGCTAATAAGGGAAATAAATTCTAAAAATTAGAATCCCAAGAATGGGTGACAGGTTTTTTTCCCCTAAAAATTATAATCCTGACAATAAAGACCATAAATAATCCCAAAAAGGAAAAATGAAAGCAATGTGTTTGTCACAGTTTTTTTGGTGGGTTCAGATTTGTAAAGCATGTGCATACAACTTAATTTTATATGCCATCAATTTTTCAAAAGTGATCTAGGGCAAAGTATATAAAAATTTAAAACAAGGGTAACAAAAAGTATAGCATAAGCTTGTAAGCATGGTGCAAGAAAAGCTCAAATGGAATAAAGTAGACAATGCCACTGAGCATCAGATGGAGGCCTCGCAGCTGTCAACACTAAGGTGAAATAGGACCATAAAGGGCTGCTGCTTTGAGAGTAACAGTGTCCTGTGCAGGAAAAGCTGAATCTCTCAATCCCCATGAGGGAAAAGCAGCAAAAAATTCAGTAAGAAGATTTTCTTAAATTAGAGAGAGCTAGGTGTGGTGGTTCATGCCTGTAATCTCACCACTTTGGAAAGCTGAGGCAGGTGGATTGCTTGAGCTCAGGAGTTTGAGACTGGCCTGGGCAATATAGGGAGACCCCCATCTCTACAAAAAATTAAAATAAAAATTAGCTGGGCATGGTGTGAACCTGTAGTCCCAACTGCTCAGGAGGTAGAGGACTGCTTGAGCCCAAGAGGTTGAGGCTGAAGCATGAACCCTATTATGTAATCAAGATACATACAATCTTGAAATTTTAATCCCTCAACTTTCTAAATTCAATTTTAAATGACGCTAGGAATGACAGGAGATGGGTGCAGGAATTTTATAAAACACTATACAAATAATACCTAAGTTACTAACACATCCAGAAATAATCATCTACACAGTACATCAGCCGCTTTAACTCTCCCGAGATGCTTAGGTGCTTTCCTACTGCTGGTAAGGGTAAAAAAAAAGAGAAAGGTCCAAAAAAAGGAGGAAAACGAAGTTGTGCTCACTTTGGCAGCGCATATACTAAAACTGGAACCATACAGAGAAGATTAGCACGGTCCCTGCGCAAGGATGGCATGCAAATTTGTGAAGCACTCCATTATTTTAAGTATATAAGTATTATTTTTAAAATAAGAGAAAAAAGAAGTTACAAACCTAAAGTAGCAAAGTGCCACCAGTGAGAGTCTGAGACTGCCTTCCTGAGCTACCCTGAAGATAATAAATACTAAAATACTTACCAATAAGAAGACTTTTTAGTCTTCTATAATCTTCTGTTACATCAAAATCATCACCAGCAAATATTAGCATGGGTTTTGTTCCCTCAGGACATTTACCGTTCTAAAAAAAAAATGCAATTATATAATTACCAAAGTCTAAACTGTTTATATATTGATTTTATTTTTTATATTTATTTATTTATTTTTTGAGATGGAGTCTCACTCTGCCATCCAGGCTGGAGTGCAATGGCACAATCTCAGCTCACTGCAACCTCCACCTCCCAGGTTTAAGCGATTCTCCTGCCTCAGCCTCCCAAGTAGCTGGGACTACAGGTGCACGCCACCATGCCCGGCTAATTTTTTTGTATTTTTCGTACAGACTGGGTTTCATCATGCTGGTTAGGCTGGTCTCAAACTCCTCACCTCAAATGATCCACCTGCCTCGGCCTCCCAAAGTGCTGAGATTACAGGTGAGAGCCACTGTGCCTGGCCTATACTGATTTTAAAGTAGTCAATACTTTACACTAATTTGTTTTCACATTTTATTAAATGTTCTAAAACTATGTCTGTGAATACTGATATTAGAGCTAAAAACAGAGGTGGGATTTTTTTTTTTTTTTTTTTTTTAAAGAGGCAGGGTCTCACTGTGTTGCCTAGGCTGGACTCAAACTCCTGGGCTCAAGGCATCCTCCAAGTAGCTGGGACTACAGGTGCGGGTCTGGCTAAGATGACATTTTTAAGCTTCTAGACTTCTATACTAAAAAAAAAAAAAAAAAATCTTTGTCCCATTCATTTACATTACCAAATAAAAGATGGCAAAAGAATGATGTAAAGGGCTTAACATTAGTCTATGCAAAGAATAAAATTAAAAGTTACTCTTGCAAAAGGAAAACAAAACATAACACAACACAACCAACCAAGTAACCAAAATAGACTTCTGATGGCCAGCATCCCTGAATCAAAATAAATTTAAGGCCAGGTGTGATGGCTCACTTTGGGTGATAGAGCGAGATGCCGTCTCAATTAAAAAAAAAAAAAAACGAAGGCTATAGGCTAGGTGTGGTGGCTTACACTTGTACTCCCAGCACTTTAGGAGGCCAAGATGGGCAGATCGCTTGAGCCCAGGAGTTTGAGACCAGCCTGGGAAACATGGTCTCTATAATCCCAGCACTTTGGGAGGCCAAAGCAGGAAGACGGCTTGAAGCCAGGAGTGAGTTCAAGACCAGCCTGGGCAACACAGTGAGACCTCATCTCTAGAAAAACCTTTTTTTTTTTTTCTGAGACGGACTTTCACTCTTGCTGCCCAGGCTGGAGTGCAATGGCGCTATCTCGGCTCACCACAACCTCCACCTCTCAAGTAGCTGGGACTACAGGCATGCGCCATCACACCTGGCTAATTTTGTATTTTTAGTAGAGATGGGGTTTCCCCATGTTGGTCAGGCTGGTCTTGAACTCCCGACCTCAGGTGATCTGCCCGCCTTGGCCTCCCAAAGTGGTGGGATTACGGGCATGAGTCACCACCGCACCTGGCCAAAAAAAACTTTCAAAAATTAGCTGGGCATGCTGGTGAGTGCCCATGGTCCCAGCCACTCGGAATGTGAGGTAGGAGGATCGCTTGAGCCCAGAAGGTGGAGGCTGCAGTGAGCCATGATCGTGCCACCATACTCCAGCCTGGGTGACAGAGTGAGACCTTGTCTCATGAATAAATAAGTTTAATTATAATTTATTTGTACCACTGTGCCTTTCCTACTATATCCTATAAAAAGTATTTTAAAATGAAGGTTATGGGCTGGGCACAGTGGTTCACGCCTGTAATCCCAGCACTTTCAGAGGCAGAGACGGGCTGATCACTTGAGGTCAGGAGTTTGAGACCAGCCTGGCCAACATGGTGAAACCCTGTCTCTACTAAAAATATAAAAAATTAGCTGGGCGTGGTGGTACACGCCTGTAGTCCCAGCTACTCCAGAGGCTGAGGCAGGAGAATCGCTTGAACCCAAGAGACAGAGGTTGTAGTGAGCCGAGACTGCACCACTGCACTCTAGCTTGGGTGATAGAGCAAGAAGCCATCTCAATTAAAAAAAAAAACGAAGGCTATAGGCTAGGTGTGGTGGCTTACACTTGTAATCCCAGCACTTTAGGAGGCCAAGATGGGCAGATCGCTTGAGCCCAGGAGTTTGAGACCAGCCTGGGAAACACGGTCTCTACAAAAAAAATACAAAACAGGCTGGGCACGGTGACTCACCCTTATAATCCCAGCACTTTGGGAGGCCAAGGCAGGCGCATCACTTGAGGTCAGGAGTTTGAGACCAGTCTGGCCAACATGGCGAAACCCTGTCTCTACTGAAAACCATGAAAAGTAGCCAGCTGCAGTGGCGTGTGCCTGTAGTCCCAGCTACTTGAGGCTGAAACAGGAAAATCGCTTGAACCTGGGAGATGGAGGTTGCAGTGAGCTGAGCTAGCGCCACAGCACTCCAGCCTGGGCGACAGAGATCCCGTCTCAAAAAAACAACAACAAACAAACAAAATACAAAACAATTAGCCAGGCGTGGTGGTGCACATCTATGGTCCCAGCTACTTGGGAGGCTGGGGTGGAAGGATCACTTGAGCCCGGGGAAATTCAGGCTGCCATGAGCCGTGCTCATGCCACTATACTCCAGTCTGGGATACAGAGTAAGACCCTCAAAAAAATAAATAAATAAAAATAAAATGAAGGCTAAATTAAACTACCAACTGGACATTCACATGAGAAGCAATATAATTTTACATAAGCTATAGAAAGTACAGGCCAATTCTCATCAGCAGTGTTGAAACTCTTACTATAAAAAATATTTTCACCAGTTGTAGATTTTCTATACCAAATAGAATGTGATGTGATTAAAAAGAGGATTTAGAAGCCACCAAAGAGGAAAAAATGAAATAGTAAAAATTCTTTAACTGGATGAGTAATTTACAGAGGAAGGTGAATGACTGTTGGTCTGAGCTTCCTATAAATTCTCTGTTCTGACCAAACATCAAGAACTATCCAAAATCCAGCAACAAAACAAAACAAACAAACAAACAAAAGTACAAAAACAAAACACCTTCTGCTCTAGGACCAGAGGTCACCTGTTGCTTTGCTGCTCACCATGACCACTCTTGTTGACATTCTCTACTTCCAAACCCAGAACCTTAATGGTCTATACTTAGGAGATGGAGATGTGCCTAACATCTGTCTGTCTGATAGAGAAACTGAAAGGATGTTCCAGATCTAACAAGTCTTCCATGCTCCAGCCATGCCAGTCTGACCCTAGGTCTATAGGGTCTATTTAGGTGTACAGAAGGGAACAAAAAGCACAGCATCATCAACAACAACTTTTGGTTTTCAAACCATCCTGACCACAATGCATAGTAATAAAAAAAAAGTAACTTGAAGTTGTCACCCAGTATACACGTCATACAAATACAAATAAAAGTTATGTGAGACAATACTTGGCCGGGCGTGGTGGCTCACACCTGTAATCCCAGCACTTTGGGAGGCTGATGTGGGTAGATCACTTGAGGTGAGGAGTTTGAGACCAACCTGGCCAACATGGTGAAACCCTGACTCTACTAAAACTACAAAAATTAGCCAGGCGTGGTGGCTCATGCCTGTAATCCCAGCTACTTGGGAGGCTGAGGCAAGACAATCGCTTGAACCTTGGGGTGGAGGTTGCAGTGAGCCAAGATAGCACCACTGCACTCCAGACTGGGCAACAAAGCAAGACCCTGTCTCCAAAAAAAGAACCCCAATACTTAATACATACAACACTGATATTTTTTACTCTATTCCATTTTTTAAAAATACTAGTCACAGCCGAGCACAGTGGCTCACACCTCTAATCCTAGCACTCTGGGAGGCCGAGGTGGGTGGGTCACAAGGTCAGGAGTTTGAGACCAGCCTGGCCAACATAGTGAAACTCCGTCTCTACTAAAAATACAAAAAATTAGCTGGGTATGGTGGTGTGCGCCTGTAATCCCAGCTACCTAGGAGGCTGAGGCAGGAGAATCGCATGAACCCAGGAGGCAGAGGTTTCAGTGAGCCGATATCACGCCATTGCACTCCAGCCTGGGCGACAGTGTGAGACTCCATCTCAAAAAAAAAAAATGCTAGTCACATGCACATGATGAAGACCCTGAACTAGGTAGGAGTCTACAATAGATGAGCTGGCTGGGCATGGTTGCTCACATCTATAATCCCAGCACTTTGGGAGGCCAAGGTGGGTGGATCACATGAGGTCAGGAGTTTGAGACTAGCCTGACTAACATGGTGAAACTCCGTCTCTACTAGAAATACAAAAATTAGCCGGGTGTGGTGGCGCACACCTGTAATCCCAGCTACTCAGGAGGCTGAGGCAGGAGAATCTCATGAACCCGGGAGGCGGAGGTTGCAGTGAGCCGAGATCACACCATTGCACTCCAGCCTGGGCAACAAGAGTGAAACTCTGTCGGTGGGGGAGACATGAGGCCTCACTCTGTTATCCAGGCTAGAGTGCAGTGGAGCAATCATAGCTCACAGCAACCTTAAACTCCTGGGCTCAAGCAATCCTCTCACTTCAGCCTCTCAAGTAGATAAGACTACAGGCACATGCCACCAAGCAAGGCTAATTTTAAAAAAATTTTTGTAGAGATGGGGTCTCACTATATTGTCCAGGCTAGTCTTACTTCATTGAATATAATCATCCTTTGACGTATGGCCATCTTGAGGAAACAGGCTCCTAGAACACTCACTCAATTTCCTGGTAGAGTCTAATATTAAATATTCTCATTGAGCTTGTTTAAAGAGTTAAATATTCTCATTGTCTCTATTAAAAATACAAAACAATTAGCCGGGCGTGGTGGCGGGCACCTGTAATCCCAACTACTTGGGAGGCTGAGGCAGGAGAATTGCTTGAACCAGGTAGGTAGATGTTGCAGTGAGACGAAATTGCGCCACTGCACTCCAGCCTGGGTGACAGAGCAAGGCTCTGTCTGGTGAGGGTGGTGGAGGGGACGGACAAGTTAATGGAGGAATGAGGATTGGCAACAAAAAGTAGGTAGGTGAGGTAAGAAATACCTAGAAAACGTCTTAAAAACAAGGGAGAAGTAAAGGGAAAATAAGGGAAAGTGTACCAAAACAAATTAAAAATATAAACCTGTAACCAAATAATGGTGTGTTGGTGACAACAGTGTTAGAAAATTAAAAAAAAAAAAAAAACATGGGGTAAAAAATGAAAGACTAGGGCTGGATATGGTGGATCATACCTGTAATCCCAGCACTCTGGGAGGCCGAGGCAGAGGGATCACCTGAGGTCAGGGTTCAAGACTAGCCTGGCCAACACGGTGAAACCCCATCTCTACTAAAAATACAAAAATTAGCCTAGCGTGGTGGTGGGCGCCTGTAATCCCAGCTACTCAGGAGGCTGAGGCAGGAAAATCACTTGTACTCAGGAGGCGGAGGTTGCAGTGAGCCAAGATCATGCCACTGCACTCCTGCCTAGGCGACAAGAGCAAAACTCCGTCTCAAAAAAAAGGACTGCCTAATAAGTCTGAGTACATGTACATGTAAGAATTGCCAATGTAAGCACATTCTCAATTAATAAAATTTATAGTTATATATACACTCCATGAGTGAAAATGTAGTGTTCAATTTAAATGGTTCTTGTTAAGAATGAGACCTGGGCTGGGTGCTGTGATTCATGCCTGTAATCCCAGTGGTTGGGGAGGCCAAGACGGGAGGATCACTTGAACTCAGGAGTTTGAGACTAGCCAGGGCAACATAGTGAGACCCCATTTCTTTAAAAAAAAAAAAAAAATTTGACTTGGCATGGTGGCACACACCCGTAGTCCTAGCTACTCAGGAGACTGAGGCAGGATAGCCCGAGCCCAGGAATTCAAGGCTGCAGTGAGTGGTGATCCCACCACTGTACTGCAACTTGGGCAACAGAGTGAGACCTTGTCTCTAAAAAACAAAAAAAGAAATGAGACCTGACAAACAATAATGGTTTTGTAGTCCAGTTTACTTTTTAATTTTTTTAGACAAAGTCTTGCTCTGTCGCCCAGGCTGGAGTGCAGTGGCATGATCTCGGCTCACTGCAACCTCCACCTTCTGGGTTCAAGAGATTCTCATGCTTCAGCCTCCCAGGTAGCTGGGATTATAGGCATGCACCACCATGGCTGGCTAATTTTTGTATTTTTGGTAGAGATGAGGCTTCAGCATGTTGGCCAGGCTGGTCTCAAACTCCTGAGCTCAGGTAATCTGCCTGCCTTGGCCTCCCAAACTACTGGGATTACAAGCGTAAGCCACCACGCCTAACCAGTTTACTTTATACATATATGAGACAATGTCTCACCACGTTGCCCAGGCTTGTCTCAAATTCCTGGCCTCAAGCAATCCTCCCGCCAGGGCCTCCCAAAGTGATGGGCTTACAGGCGTGAGAGCCTGGACTGCGGTCCAGTTTAGAAGCTGCACAATGACTGAAGTATTTCATTGCTTTGGAAGTGAAATGGAAAGAGTAGAGGGGCTGGCATGTGCTCATCAGCCAGCGCTCCCTCCCACTAAGCTGGTGATAAGCTAGTGGCAGTGGTAAAGGTGAAATGGGGTTATGCTGGTCATCTCCAGAGATTTGTGCATGGTCCCAAAGAGGCACTATAATAATATGACAGCTGGGCACCCCAGCACTTTGGGAGGCTGAGGAGGAGGATCTCCTGAGCCCAGGAGTTTGAGACCAGTCTGGGCAACACTGTGAGAGCTTGTCTTTACAAAAAAAAAAAAAAAAATTAGCCAGGTGAGGTGGCACACACCTATAGTCCCAGCTACCTGGGAGGCTGAGGTGGGACAATTGCTTGAGCCCAGGAGGTCAAGGCTGCAGTGAGCTGAGATCACGCCACTGCACCCCAGCCTGGGTGAGAGAGCAAGACCCTGTCTCCAAAGAAAAAAAAAACAGAAAGAAAAATAATATGAGGGTTTCCACCGTAATCAAACATCACAGTTTATGTACTTTACAAAATACTTTACAGAATATTATCTTTACTGATAAGCATTTTCACATATATTATCTCATTTGATATTGTTATATTTATTTTATATGTGATTGCAACTGAAGGTCAAGGAAGCCATTGACTTGTCAGGTCACAAATGTCATCTAAATAGCCAAGACAGGCCTCAAATCCAAGTGTTCTGCCTCTAAATCCAATTTCAGACCACTGTTCCACCTGTACCTGAGGAAACTGGGGTGACTAAGTAGAGATCTGGTAAGAACCTTTTTTTCCAAACTCACAGGATAAAGTTGCTTAGTACAGGAATTCTGCCAAACCTGGAAAGCATGTCCTCTTCTTAAAGTCAGGTAGGGAAAAGAGTAATTATACATTTTTGCTACAATTCTTCCAACTAGACCATGAGCCTCAAAAACCCATAAACTGAGAGCAGTTATATAACTTTCTATTACCAACAATATCACTTCTCTCAAAGCCCTAAGAGTCCTAATCTTGGTTATACTGACCTATGTGTGATTCTAGTTCACCAATGAAACCCCTATGGGCCTCAATCTCCAAATCTATACAAAAAAGAAAATTACTTAGGCCTTACCCAGATTACTATGAGGTCTAGGTGAAATTACTGTATTTGATAAGATAGTTTAAGCCTGAAGCAGAGTTCTGAGGGAACAGAAGCCCAATTTGTACCCAGGAGCTGAGTTAGAACACTCTTCCTGCCTTTCTAAGAGTATTTTTACTACTATTTACTACTTTCTATTTCATAATATCATTAAAACAAAGATGACACAAAGATGCAACTCCCCAAGGGTGAACTGAGCTGCCATTTGGTGGTTAGTAACCAAAATACTATAGAATCAGCCAGAGCTTCCTGGGTTTAGAACAGGGCTCAATTTGAAAATTCTACAGGTTTTTCTAAAGTTCCATAAAATAGGTGCTGTGATAATTCAGAGGAAGAGGACAGTATTTAAACTATAGACCCACAGGTGCTTTGGCTCACACCATGGCAGGGGGAGCCCTTGAGTTCAGGAATTTGAGACCAGCCTGGGCAACATGGGAAACATGACAAAACCCTGTCTCTACAAAAAAAGCACAAAACAATTAGCTGGGCGTGCTGGCATGTGCCTGTAGTCCCAGCTACTTGGGGGCTGAGGTAGAAGAATTGCTTGAGCCCAGGAGGTCGAGGCTGAAGTAAGCCATGTTCACGCCACTGATCTCCAGCCTGGGTGACAGAGTGAGACCCTGTCTCAAAAAAATAAAATAAAATAAAATAATAAAAAATAAATTCAAACTATGAAAAAAGCAAAAATAAAATAAAATAAAAAAATAAACTATGGCCTAGACAAGAATTAGTAACCATAGTCTAAAGTCTAACAGCCACAAGGTCCACATATGTTGCTATTCACTACAAATATATTCCTCTTTTTAAAAGAAAGGTAAAATAAAATTGTATTTTTATCCTAGAGCATGTCAAAATAAAAACACAAAGTTCTCGATCTACAAAACTCTATCAGTACTCTTCACCACAAGATGTCACTACTGGCCAAGAGAAGCATCACAAAATACTTTTCATTGCTATGAGAATCTTACCTTAATGTCTTTTAGAGAGACAAAATTCTCAATACCTAATTCAATCATATCCAGCACATGGTAGTCATACATACGACCTGGAAGGAAAATGTATTTTTAAGCATGTATTTTTCACAAAGAGCCACCTTACATATACCCACAAGAGCTGTGTATTCAAAATGTCCTAATACCTGCCTCTTTTTTCTCCCTATACCCCTGCAAACATATCCCACTTTCTTACATTTTCAACTCTACTTATTGTTATGATATTAGTCATGGAAATGATCTTAGATATTACTTAGCCCAACTCCTTTATTTTATAGAAGAATAAATGACAGCCCACAGAAGGTAAAGGGCTTGCCTAAGCCAGTGAGTATGCCAGGCTCAATCTCAGTACACTGAGGCAAAGGTTCTTTTTCAAATCTATTTATTCAACAGATATTAGAGAAGGGTTAATTTATGTGGGTCGATATACTTTTTTTTCTAATATTGATTTAGTACATATATATATTTCATGTGAAAAAAATATCTACAACTTAGGATAATTTTTCCCCCCAATTCCAATGGATCCATGCTATTTGGGAGCTCAGAGACACTCAATGCAAGTATAAAGTAATTGTGTTGCATCTACAACTAACTAGGCAGGGATGCTGAGAGCCCGAAGAGACCACGCTTCCCGTTTAAACCAGAATTTGATTCCGACAGAGACAGAAGGCAATAGCATTCTAAGAAACATGAATTACCAGGGAATCTTTTCATATTCTTTCTTACTTGTGGGACTTCACTGTATTGTTAGGGTCATATTTATATGTCCCATTCTTTACTTGCAGACCGACATAAATTTTTTTTTTTTTTTGAGATGAAGTCTCGCTCTGTTACCCAGGCTGGAGTGCAATAGCATGATCTTGGCTCAATGCAACCTCTGCCTCCCTGGTTCAAACAATTCTCCTGTCTTAGCCTCCCATGTAACTAGGATTACAGGTGTGTGCTACCACGCCCGGCTAATTTTTTGTATTTTTAGTAGAGACAGGGTTTCACCATGTTGGCCAGGCTTGTCTCAAAATCCTGACCTCAACTGATCCACCACCTTGGCCACCCAAAGGGCTGGAATTACAGGCGTGAGCCACTGTGCCCGGCCTGATCTAAAAATTTTTTATTCAATGTCACAAGGTGAAAACAAAACCAAAAAACCCCACCAAACTAGTTTACAGCTTATTGATTACTCCTGATTCCTCAATACCATCAGTTAATCTGAGTCACAGAGCTTGTTACAGTAGATAGGCAGACACGCACAGGACAGGAGAGGCTGCCCACTCACCCCACCCCAACCAGGAATGTCAGGCGACCATCAGGTGACGGTCAGGCAGCTGTTTAACTGTCTCGCTAAAATAATAATTGGTTGCAGCTAGTGCCAAGGAGAGGCAGGCTCCCAAGAAATAGATAACACCTGAAGCTAGTAATCAGCAGCTTCCCAGTAAGATCTCAGGAGTTGGGTGGGTGGGCTCAAGCATGCACACTAGGAGGCAAAATGGCTGACTTTAACTGGTATATGAACTTGCTCTATGCTTCAAATGAGCATACGTACAACTCCAATAAACACACTGTGCATTTGGCCCCTCCCAAGTGCTGGCAGGCCACTGCACAGGCAGACAGCTCATCCCAAGGAAAAATCAAGGTAGGATGCTACTAGGCATGCTGGCTAATGCCTGTAATCCCAGCACTTCAGGAGGCCAAGGCAGGTGGATCACTTGAGGTCAGGAGTTCAAGACCAGCCTGGCCAACACGGTGAAACCCCGTCTCTACCAAAATTACAAAAATTAGCTGGGCGTGGTGGCGGGCACCTGTAGTCCCAGCTACTCGGGAGGCTGAGGCAGGAGAATTGCTTGAACTCGGGAGGCGGAGGTTGTAGTGAGCCGAGATTGAGCCATTGCACTCCAGTCTGGGCAGTGGAGCAGACCAAGACTCTGTCTCAGGAAAAAAAAAAAAAAAAAAAGAAGAAGAAAAGAAAAATCAAGGGAGAAGGGACACCAAACCCCTGAAGCATACCAACACATATAAAGCCCCCAAGTCAAAGGTCAAACAGCACACTTGAATCTCTCAAGTTGCCTGCTTGGCGCTCCAAGGGTACTTCACTTCCTTTTACTTCCTTCTGTTCCTGCTCTATAACTTTTTTTTTCCTTGAGACAAGGTCTCACTCTGTCACCCAGGCTGGAGTACAGTGGCGCCATCTTGGCTCACTGCTACCTCCATGCCTCAGCCTTCTGAGTAGCTGGGACTACAGGCATGCGCCACTACACGTGGCTAATTTTTGTATTTTTAGTAGAGACAGGGTTTCGCCATGTTGGCCAGGCTGGTCTCGAACTCCTGGCCTCAAATGATCCACCCACCTCGCCACCCAAAGTGCTGGGATTACAGGCATGAACCACCATGCCAGGCCCCTGCTCTTAAACTTTTTAATAAACTTTCACTCCTGTTCAAATACTTCCCTCAGTCTCTTACTCTGCCTATGCCCCTTGGATGAATTATTTCCTCTGAAGAGGCAAGAACCAAGTTGCTGCAGACCGGTATGAATTTGCTGCTGCTAACAAATTGACTCTATCAGTGAAAACATTAAAAAGTAAATTATACTTACCGATTACTAGATTATTTGGCCGCTTCTTATTATGGGAGCCAAACATGAATAAAGAACAATCTGACTTCTTTGAAAAGAATTCCTATAAAACCAAATAAATCCCATTTAGTCAACACATAAATTTAAGAACTTTAAGAATCTTACCTTTAAAAATCTTACCTTCAGGCCAGGCACAGTAGCTCACACCTGTAATCCCAGCACTTGGGAGGCAGAGGCGAGTTGATTACTTGAGATCAGGAGTTTGAGACCAGCCTGGCCAACAAGGTAAGACCCTGTCTCTACTAAAAATACAAAAGACAGCCAGGTGTGAAGGCACATGCCTGTAATCCCAGCTACCTTAGTGGCTGAGGCACGAGAATCGCTTGAACCCAGAAGGCAGAGGTTGCAGTGAGCTGAGAATGCGACACTGCACTCCAACCTGGGGAACAGAGTAAGACTCTGTCTAAACAAAACAAAACAAAACACTATACCAGTTTTATTTTTTTCCAGTGGAAGTTAATGAAGACTTAATGAACCAGAAAGAAAAATACAGAGGAAAAGTATTTCCAGCTTTTTACTTCAAGTTTTCTGATTTGGGGTACTCAGGGAAAAGATGTACATTTCAAGACTAAGAATACGTGAAAGCTATTCAGTTAATAAATAAAATGAAACCATTTATTTTGTTATGCTGTCATTTTGGAATAGCACACCAAGTGTTTCATTTGCTGAACAAATCCCTTTTACTCACAGGATATCACTACTGTCATTGCATACATTCAAAACACACATGAGGCCTAGTAAGGTGGCTCATGCCTGTAATCCCAGCACTTTGGGAGGCTGACGCAGACGGATCACCTGAGGTCACCTGATGTCAGGAGTTTGAGACCAGCCTGGCCAACATGGTGAAACTCTGTCTCTACTAAAAATAAAAAAGTTAGCCAGGCGTGGTAGTGCATGCCTGTAATCCTAGCTACTCAGGAGGCTTAGGCAGGAGAGGTTGCAGTGAGCCAAGATCACACCATTGCACTCCAGCCTGGGCAACAAGAACATTGCATACCAGCCTGGGCGACAAGAGCACTGCACTCCAGTTTGGGCAATAAGAGAGAGACTGTCTTAAATTAAAAAAAAAAAAAAAAAGGTATCTGGCTGGGTGCAGTGGCTCATGTCTGTAATCCCAACACTTTGGAAGGCTGAGATAGGTGGATGGCTTAAGATCAGGAGTTTGGGCCAGGAGCGGTGGCTCACGCTTGTAATCCCAGCACTTTGGGAGGCCGAGGCGGGCGGATCACGAGGTCAGGAGATCGAGACCATGGTGAAACCCTGTCTCTACTAAAAATACAAAAAATTAGCCAGGTGTGGTGGCGGGCGCTTGTAGTCCCAGCTACTCGGAGAGGCTGAGGCAGGAGAATGGCATGAACCCGGGAGGCGGAGCTTGCGGTGAGCTGAGATCGCGCCACCGCACTCCAGCCTGGGTGACAGAGCGAGACTCCATCTCAAAAAAAAAAAAAAAAAAGATCAGGAGTTTGAAACCAGCCTGAGCAACATAGTGAAACCCTGTCTCTACGAAAAATACAAAAAATTAGCTGGGTATGGTGGTGAGCATCTATAGTCCCACCTACTTGGGAGGCTGAGGTGGGAGGAAGGATCACTTGAGCCCAGGAGATCAAGGCTACATGCAGTGAGCCGTGATGACACCGCTGCACTCCAGCCTGGGTGACAGAGTCACACCATCTTGGAAAAAAGAAAGAGAGAGATCTTATCCATTTGGTTCTCAGAAGTACAGACTTCCATTACAGATTTCAGAGTAGTAAAAAAATCTAGGTGTGGGGTTCTAATCCTAGACAGCTCTTTTTACATTATGCCTATAGTCTCCACATCCCACATGCTTTGATTCAGTTTACTGAGATCACCACTTTTAGCACGAAAATTAGAATCAACATGTTTTAGTCCAGAAATCAATTGGAAAGCCTCTTAAGTTAATATTAAAAAAAAAAAACAAAAAACAGATGTAAGAGTCATAACTCTCCATTTTTCTTTACTCCTTACAAGACTCTCCGAGGTATGGGCTCCTAGTTTGGTTATCATTCATTCTAGTCTCTAAACAGAAGCATAAAGGGCAAACAACTACCCACCTGGCCTGTCCACAACCAGAGTGGGGGATGCAGAGTCAGAAAGTCCAAGAATTCAGGCTCTGCCACTAAATATCTGGAAAAATAATCTTTTCTGAGAATTAACTTTATCAATAGGGATAATACCGCCTCCTGCAAAAACTTGCAAAGGCCACATGAGATGTCATATGTGAACACACCCTGTACAATGTTATACAATGTCCCGAACAAAGTAGGTGTCCAAAAAATATTTTTTTATGGCCAGGTGTGGTGGCTGTTGCCTGTCACCCCAGCACTTTGGGAGGCTGAGTTGGGTGGATCGCATGAGCTTAGAAGTTGGAGACCAGCCCAGGCAACGTGGCAAAATCCCGTCTCTAGTAAAAATACAAAAAAATATCTGGGTATGCTGGTATGCACCTGTGGTCCCAGCTACTCAGGAGACTGAGGTGGGAGGATCGCTTGAACCCGGGAGGCGGAGGTTGCAGTGAGCCGAGATGGCGCCATAGCACTCAAGCCTGGGTGACAGAGTGAGACCCTGTCTCAATTAAAATATATATTTTGTATGTCTAAATCAATGGAATTACTTTCTTAAAATTTTAAAAACATTCTCATCGTACGACTAACATCTCAAAGCTTTCCATAAAACACCCTTCATAGATACTTGAGTGTTTTATATACGTACCTACTCGTGTGTGTGAGTGTGTGTGTGTGTGTGTGTATATATACATAAACTCATCCCATTCTCCACAAAGTCTGCTTTTTATTTCTTAAAATTCTAGAACGGGGTAGTCAAATTACCTGCAAAAAGCCATATAATAAATATTTTAG
Source organism: Hylobates moloch (assembly GCF_009828535.3). Classification (NCBI taxonomy): domain Eukaryota; kingdom Metazoa; phylum Chordata; class Mammalia; order Primates; family Hylobatidae; genus Hylobates; species Hylobates moloch. The sequence goes on along the minus strand of NW_026652277.1, from coordinate 128,784,598 downwards.
GCTCATCCTTTTGTTTTGTTTTTATCCCACTCTTCTTTTTTTTGTGAGACAGGGTCTCACTCTGTTGCCCAGGCTAAAAGTGCTGTGGTGCAATCATGGCTCACTATAACCTCAAACTGCTGCACTTAGCTGATCCTCCACCCTCAGTCTCCCAGATAGTTAGTACTTGGGCTCCCACCACCATTTCCTGCCAATTTTTTAATTTTTTTAAGACATGGGCTCTCAGTATGTTGCCTAGGCTAGTCTAGAAATCCTGGCCTCATGCAATCCTCCCACTTCATCCTACCAAAACAATGGGATGAGAGGTATGAACCACAGTGCCCAGCCTAACCAACTCTTTTTTTTTTTAATTGAGACGGAGTTTCACTCTTGTTGCCCAGGCTGCAGTGCAATGCCGCATCTCGGCTCACCGCAACCTCCGCCTCCCGGGTTCAAGCGATTCTCCTGCCTCGCCTCCCGAGTAGCTGGGATTACAGGCATGTGCCACCACGCCTGGCTAATTTTGTATTTTTAATAGAGACTGGGTTTATCCATGTTGGTCAGGCTGGTCTCGAACTCCTGACCTTAGGTGATCCACACGCCTTGGCCTCCCAAAGCGCTGGGATTACAGGCGTGAGCCACCACGCCCAGCCTAACCAACTCTTTAAAAATGTAAAAACCATTCTTAGCTCATGAGCCTCACACAAAGAGGGATTTGGTCTGCAAGTAGTATATTTTTGCCAACCCCTGTTCTAAAGCAGCAAAACTCATTTCTCCAAGATTGTAGTGAAAAAAAAGTGTGGAGAGGGTCAGGAGGAGAAAATTGACCATTATTTCCAACACAACCACTCCTTCCATAGCCATTTTGAGCTCTGTAGGTCTGGGATTCAGATAGCTAATAAATATATCCTATATCTGGAGGTGGGAGATCAAAGAGAGGGAATGTCACAACCTCAAGTGTAAGAAAAGCTGTTATATCAACACTAGACTAAAAAAGCTCAAGTGCTACAGCTTTCACTATGTAACACTGCCACAAAGTGGTCATGCAACTAAAAGCATTACGGTATCACAAAAACAAAACCAAGCCTTGATTAAGTGGTATATGAAAGAGAGAATTCTGAGATAAATCTTATATTTTTACTTTCATGAGCTCTTCAACAAATGACTGTAAAAAACATGAGACAAATAAAAGTAATTTGAAAAAAACTGAGTAAAATGCATTTTACCAATACTATCTTAATATAATCTTCACTGCAGTTAGTTACAATAAGATTATTTGATTTTAATCTAATTAATCATTGAGATTAATTTCTTTCTCTTAAATTCACTAACTAAAAGAAAAAAACATTAAAAAGGTCAAGTGAGCTTAAGAAAAAAACAACAACAAATAATGGGTTCCTGGTTGGGTGTGATGGCTCACACCCATAATCCCAGCACTTTAGGAGGCCAAGGTGGGCAGATTATTTGAGCTCAGGAGTTTAAAACCAGATTGGGCAACATGGCAAAGCCCTGTCTCTACAAAAATTAGCCAGGCATCGTGTCGTGCACCTGTAGTCCCTGCTTCTGACATGGGAGAATGGCTTGAGTCTGGGAGGTGGAGACTGCAGTGAGCAGAGATCATTCCAATGCACTCCAGCTTAGGCAACAGAGCCAGACCCTATTTCAAAATAAACAATGGGTTCCTATCAAGAAAATATAATCATATTAAGTTTTTTTTATTTTTATTTTTAAAATAGAGACAGGGTCTTGCTACGTTTTCCAAGCTGGTCTCGAACTCCTAGGCTCAAGCGATCCTCCTGCCTTGGCCTCCCAAAGTGCTGGGATTACAGGTGTGAGCTATTATGTCTGGCCCCGATGATTTTCTTAAGGAAGAAACCAATATCATCACATACTAGAAGTCCATTCAGCATTCTCCATTTACTATAAAAAATCTTTGATTTCACTTACCAGTTTTTTCATTTAGTTTTGGTTAACTATACACTCAAATAAGAATCTGATTAACTCTAGGAAAGCAACTGACATCTGTTAGCAATAATTCAGGTAGTGTCCTTGTTTTAAAAGTATCCAAGCTGGGTGTGATGGTGTACACCTGTAGTCCCATCTACTTGGGAGATTGAGGCAGGAGGATTGCTTGAGCTCAGGAGTTTGAGATCAGCCTGAGCAATACAGCAAGACCCAATCTTCAAAAAAAAAAAGTAAAGACATCTGAAGGAAGAGTCATATTTTTAAAACTCAAACTTGCTTTATAAAAATAGATCTATAACAAACTTCCTTTTGAAAACTCATTATGCCCTTTAAATGCAACTCGAGTTTTAAATATTTTTTTTTTGAGCCAGAGTTTCACTCTTGTTGCCCAGGCTGGAGTGCAATGGTGCGATCTCCGCTCACTGAAACCTCTGCCTCCCAGGTTCAAGTGATTATCCTGCCTCAGGCACCTTAGTAGCTGGGATTACAGGCATGTGCCACCACGCCCGGCTAATTTTTTTTGTATTTTTCGTAGAGATGGTTTCTCCATGTTGGTCAGGCTGGTCTTGAACTCCCAATCTTAGGTGATCCACCTGCCTTGGCCTCCCAAAGTGCTGGGATTACAGGTGTGAGCCACCGCGCCTGGCCAAGTTTTAAAAATTTTATCAATATATTTGCAGGCAATGAATAACACATTTCCCAGCCATAGTGAAATGAAAGATCCATAGATATTTTTTAAAGTATTTCCTCTCCATTTTACACCAAAATTCCCTCACACAGGATGACTTCTAATGTTTAAAAAATCACAAATTCGGAGTACAAATGAATTAGTGAATAATTACTACTTATATGCTTTCTTAAATCATAAAGATTAGGCCGGGCGCGGTGGCTCAAGCCTGTAATCCCAGCACTTTGGGAGGCCAAGGCGGGCGGATCACGAGGTCAGGAGATCGAGACCATCCGGGCTAACATGGTGAAACCCCGTCTCTACTAAAAATACAAAAAATTAGCCGGGCGTGGTGGCGGGCGCCTGTAATCCCAGCTACTCGGGAGGCTGAGGCAGGAGAATGGCGTGAACCCGGGAGGCGGAGCTTGCAGTGAGCCGAGATCGCACCAGTGCACTCCAGCCTGGGGGACAGAGAAAGACTCCGTCTCAAAAAAAAAAAAAAAAAAAAAAAATCATAAAGATTATTGTACTTACCAGTGATGTCTGATCCTCAAAAGGTCTTGTAATATTTTTCCTAATATCAAAAAAGTGACAATTTTAATAATCTAAATAAGTATATACAACATATTAAGGTAATTTTATATTCAGATGATAAAAAAATTGAAAGGATATTCATTCATTCAAATATTTATTCAGTGCCTGTTATATGCCAGGCTACCCATTCTAGGAGCTAGTGATGCTATACTACTACATCAAAGAAGATGCTTGCTTTCATGGAGTTTATAGGCTCGTGGAAAATAAATAGTCCTCTGTACATATGGATTCTGCATCCTTCTGCATCCATGGATTGATTTGACCAACCACAGATTGACAGTATTCAACAGACAAAGAAAGTGTGTTAAAAAAAAAAAGGGGGGGGGGGGGCCGCTGAGCACAGTGGCTCACAACAGATCATGCCACTGCACTCCAGCCTAGGTGACAGTGAGACCCCATCTCTAAAAAAAAAGTTAAGAAATTAAGAGAAAAAAGAATAATAAAAAGCAGGATAAACCAGAAAATACAGCATTATAACTATTTACACAGCATTTACATTATATTAGATATTATAAGTAATCGAGAGATGATTTAAAGTATATGCAACTTACTTTTATGGGAAGCATTTTTAAAAAAAACTATACAGGAGGATATGTGTGGGTTACATGCAAATACTAGGCCATTTTATGTAAGAGACGAGCATACCCAGATTTTAATAAGGGGAGGTTTCTGGAACCCATCGCCCACAGATACTGAGGGATGACTGTAGCCTATTCCAGGGCTGTGGTAAGGAAAAAGACAAGATGAACCCAGAGAATTTTGTGATGTTAGAAAGTAAGGAAGTGCTCAAAAACAGGAGGCATGTTGAAAGGTCATAGGAACCAACGTAAAAGAGTTCCCAGCTGGGAGCAGTGGCTCACGCCTGTAATCCCAGCACTTTGGGAGGCTGAAGCTGGTGGATCACCTGAGGTCAGGAGTTTGAGACCAGCCTGGCCAACATGGTGAAACCCTGTCTCTACTAAAAATACAAAAATTAGCCGGGCACCTGTAATCCCAGCTACTCAGGAGGCTGAGGCAAGAGAATCGCTTGAACTCAGGAGCCAGAGGTTGTGGTGAGCTGAGGTCGCACCACTGCACTCCAGCCTGGGTGAAAGAGTGAGACTCCGTCTCATATTAAAAAAACAAACAAACAAAAGGGGGGGTTGCCAATTGCCAAACAGAACAATTTAAGCAACAAAATTAGGAACACTGGATTATAATCCAGAAGAATATATGAGGAAAGCACAACATTTTTGTAGCGTTCTTGACAAACATGCATAACCTCAATCAATTCATGAGAAAATTTAAACCCAAATTGAGGGACAATTTACAAAATAACTGACAAGTACTTGTCAAAAATGTCAAGGTCATCAAAGACAGGGAAAAACTAAGGAACTGTCACGAATTGGAGAAGACTAAGGAGGCATGAAAACTAAATGCAGCATGGGATCCTGGAAGAGAAAAAGAGTATTAAAAGGAAAACTAGGGCCGGGCACGGTGGCTCACGCCTGTAATCCTAGCACTTTGGGAGGCCGAGGTGGGCGGATCACCTGAGGTGGGGAGTTCAAGACCAGCCTGACCAACATGGAGAAATCCCATCTCTACTAAAAATACAAAATTAGCCGGGCATAGTGGCGCATGCCCGTAATCCCAGTTACTCCGGAGGTTGAGGCAAGAGAATTGCTTGAACCCAGGAGGCGGGGGTTGCAGTGACCTTAGATCACGCCACTGCAGTCCAGCCTGGGCAACAAGACTGAAACTCTGTTTTTTAAAAAAAAAAAAGAAAAGAAAGAAAAAAAAAAACTGGGCCAGGCGCAGTGGTTCACGCCTGTAATCCCAGCACTTCGGGAGGCCGAGGCGAGCAGATCACCTAAAGTCAGAAGTTTGAGACCAGCCTGGCCAACATGGTGAAACCCCATCTCTATTAAAAATACAAAAATGAGCTGGGCATGGAGGTGCATGCCTGTAATGCCAACTTGGGAGGCTGAGGCAGGAGAATCACTTGAACCAGGGAGTCAGAGGTTGAAGTGAGGTGAGATCATGCCACTGCACTCCAGCCTGGCAACAGAGCTAGACTCCGTCTCAAAAAAAAAAAAAAAAACACACACACACACACACAAAAATTAGCCAGGCGTGGTGGCACGTGCCTATAATCCTAGCTACATGGGAGGCCAAGGCAGAAGAATTGCTTGAACCCAGAGTTAGAGGTTGTAGTGAGCAGAGATCATGCCACTGCACTCCAGCTGGGCGACAACAGGACTTGGTCTCAAAAGAAGGAAACAAAAACTGGTGCTAATCAAATATGTCTGTCATTTGATTAACATGAGTGAATTGGTGTTAATTTATTAGCACCATCATTGCATTATGGTTATGCAAGATGTAACATTAGGGGAAGCCAGGTGAAGGGTATATGGGAATTCTGCATTATTTTTGCACTTTTCTGTAAATCTGTATTTCAAAATAAAATATATATGCTATGGTTACAACTATGCAAGGACATTCAATACAAATGAAAAAAACAGACCAAAAGAAAGAAATTACAATATTAATAACTATAAGGGATTTTAATATCTTTAAAAAAAGTTTTTGTTTTCCAAATCTTCCATAAAGTGGTTACTTTTATAATGAAACAAAATCATTTAAAATACAGTAAAAGAAATCATGACTTACTTTTTATATAGCACACCATATGGTTTTTTCAGTGCATACTGTAAAACAAAATTTATAGCTTTCAAAACACATTCTGAAAGGCAGAAATAAAAATAAAGCATCATAACAGTCACTCTCCAAGATTGCTCTGGGGCCTCAATCTTATTCTGAGGACTTCTGCCTGGCTCCCTTTTCATCACTTACAGTAACTTGAAACATAAGCTTAATATTCTTGGACTAGACTTTCCTATTTAAAAGTTTCTATGCCCTGTAAATAGTCTATCAAACTTAAACAATTTCCTTCATTTCTTTAAACTCGACTTAGTCCAGTCCCTCTCTAGGGAAACAATGCCAGGTGCAGTGGCTCACGCCTGTAATCCCAACACTTTGGGAGGACAAGGCAGATCACTCGAGCCCAGGAGTTCGAGACCAGCCTGGGCAACATGGCAAAACCCTGTCTCTACAAAAAACTGCAAAAATTAGCCAGGCATAGTGGTGCATGTCTGCAGTCCCAGCTACTTGGGAGGCTGAGGCAGGAGGATCACCCGAGCTCAGGAATTCAAGGCTGTGGTGAACCGTGATTGCACCACTGCACTCCAGCTCTGGTGATAGAGTGAGACCCTGTCTCAGAAAAAAAAGTAGTAGACAAAAACAGAAAAAATAAATTCTATCACGAAAGGCTGATAGATTGAAATAATGTTGTGTGGAGATCAGAAAACTTAGAAACAGTCACAATAATGACAACCAGAATACTAGCCAGGGGTTAAACACAGCTCTTTAAAAAATGCCTATTATTCAATGTTCATTTTTTTCCTAGTTCTACCTATCCACAAATAATCATTCATTTTATTTTATTTATTTATTTTTGAGACAGGGTCTCACTCTGTTGCCCAGGCTGGAGTGCAATGGCGTGATTAAAGCTTACTACAGCCTGAAACTCCAGGGCTCAGGTGATCCTCCCATCTCAGCCTCCCAAGTAAAGACACATGCACCACACCCAGCTAATTTTTGTATTTTGAGTGGAGATGGGGTTTCACCATGTTGTCCAGGCTGTATTTTATTATTTTTTAAAATTTAATTTATAGAGATGAGGTCTCACTTTGTTGTCCAGGCTGTTGTCCTGGGCTTAAGTGATCCTCCCACCTCAGCCTCTCAAAGTGCTGGGATTACAGGTGTGGGCCACCACACCTGGCCTATAATCATTTATTACTTGTGTGGCCAGTACTGCTCTATCATAGAGAAAACAAAGATGTCATCAGGTACTGTACCACCTTGCATTAGAGAAATGGGTAAATGAGGGAAACAATGAAAAATAAGGTATAATAATCATTCATCAACTATCAGAGTTGGTGAACAAAGAAAATGCAACAGTAAAATCTACGTTTTTAAGTACTAAAACTTTTGATGCTTCTTGGCCAACTATTTTCCTGTTTCCGTATAATAAACATTGCCACCTCTTCTTGATGACTCAGAGTCATCATGATGAATTTTAATTATTGTAGTAATCTGTAATATTGTGCTGCTTTTAAAACTTACTTAAACATGCAGGGTCATTGTGCTGATGGATACTAGAAGGAAAGGGGCAGTGTCCCGTTAGCACAATGACATTCAGACAAACATTTCAAAAAACGGATGGGCCTATATAAGGCATTCAGACATCTGAATTGACTACGCTTATCACGCATAGAGTTTGGTCAAGTTTAAAATGTATTCAACGCCAGCCATGGTGGCTCACTCCTGTAATCTCAGCACTTTGGGAGGCCGAGGCGGACAGATCACGTCAGGTCAGGAGTTTGTGACCAGCCTGGCCAACATGGTGAAACCCTGTCTCTACTAAAAGAACACAGAAATTAGCTGGGTGTGGTGGCTCCCAGCTACTCGGGAGGCTAGAGGCAGGAGAATCGCCTGAACCCGGGAGTCAGAGGTTGCAGTAAGCCAAGATGGCACCACTGCACTTCAGCCTGGGCAACAGTGTGAGACTCCACCTCAATAACAACAACAAAAATGTATTCAATTACTTAATTGATTTAATTCAAAGATCTATTGGCTGTACTCAAGGCCTAATTAGTCAAACAACCTACTAGATATCTCCACATACTATGCTTTTTTTTTTTTTTTTTTTGAGATGGAGTCTTGCTGTTGCCCAGGCTGGAGTAAGTGAAATGGCGTGCTCTCAGCTCACTCCAACCTCCATCTCCCAGGTCCAAGCAGATTCTCCTGCCTCAGCCTCCCGAGTAGCTTGGATTACAGGCGCCCACCACCCTGCCTGGCTAATTTTTGCATTTTTAGTAGAGATGGGATTTCACTGTGTTAGCCAGGCTGGTCTCGAACTCCTGACCCCGGATCGGCCCGCCTCGGCCTCCGAAAGTGCTGGGATTACAGGTGTGAGCCACTGCGCCCGGCCCATACTATGCCTTTCTTTCATTGATTACATATATATTGAGTACCTACTATGTCCAGACACTGGGCTCTACACTAGGCTACAGAGATAGAAAAAACAAAGCTTTTATTTTCATTACTTAAATTACATGTCCCAAACTGAAACTTTCACCTTTCCCTCCAAACCTGCTCCACTTGGTACATTTTCTAATTGGCATTATTGCCCATCAGGCACTCAAGCCAAAAACCTGGGAAGTCATACTTTTCACTAGTTCCCAACTCTTCTATCCTCAACATCTATTCTTTCTGGTCATTTCTCATTTTCATTGCCACCACTGGACTCCAGATACTCTTCACCCAGCTGGCAGCAATGGCTTAGTTTCCTACATTTGCTCTCAACCCTCTCTAATCAAGCCAATTAAAAGGACTGATGGTAACTCTTGCTTAATATCTTTCAATGACTACATGGAGCTTTCAGATTAGAATTCAAACTTCATGTTACTATATGACCCATGCCTCCTCTTCTGGCCTCATCTAGCCCACTCTCCTTTGGCCATGCCCAATTGTTTATAGTTCTCCAAATGCATCAATGCTCCTTCATACTCCCTTTTGCACAAACTTCTTTCTCAGCCTCAAAGGGTCTTCTCTTTCTCTCCCACTTCTTGCACCAACTTCTCCTTCAAAATGAAGCTGAAGTGTTATCTCTGGGGGAACCTACCCTGTGTGGGGGTCCCCCTATGTGATTTTTTTTTTTTTTTTTTTTGAAATGGAGTCTCTGTCGCTCAGGCTGGAGTGCAGTGGCACGATCTCGGCTGACTGTGACCTCCACCTCCCAGGTTCAGGTGATTCTCCTGCCTCAGCCTCCCGAGCAGCTGGGACTACAGGCGCCTGCCACCACATCCAGCTAATTTTTGTATTTTTAGTAGAGATGGGGTTTCACCATGTTGGCCAGGCTGGTCTCGAACTTCTGACTTCATGATCCTCCTGCCTCGGCCTCCCAAAGTGCTGGGATTACAGGCGTGAACCATTGTGCCTGGCCTCCCCTATGTGATTTTAACTGTTTCCCATGCTACCCTGTCCATGCCTCCAGCACAGCACAATGTGAGAACTTTTTACATGTCTATTTCTCTAAGCTCAGTGAAAGAACTGTGTCTCACCTATTAATTCCCAGCAAAGGCACAGTAACTGGTGTTATTGAATGACTAAATATACAGCAATGTGCAGTTACTTCTCTTTACAAATCAGATTTTTTCCTAAAATGTAAGTAAGCCAAATTCTAGTAACTGAAAACAGTTTAAATTTACTAAGGGAGACCTTCACTCTACCAGATCTACCTGTGCTCCTAAAAAATAATAACAAAATTTACTAAGAGAACTAGTTGCTTCAAGAAAAGGTGCCACGCAAGGTAAATAAACCCCCGACTTTAGCTCTTCTCTAAGACTAGTAGTTCTTATGGTAAGGCAAGCTTATCTATGTATCTCTCCGGCAGCCCAACCTAGCATGCTGAAAATTCTAAAATGACTTCAATACCTTTTAAAGATTAAGTATATATACTTACCACATCTTTAAGTACTTGTGTCACTGTTGCATTTGCATTTCCCCCTTTAATCAGCATGGCATTTTTAATATTTTCATTGAGTTTCGGTTCTCTCTTCTCAAGGAATCTCTTGGCTCTTTTCGTTTTGGGCTTTCTGTTCAGAAAAGCACAATTCATAACTCTTTAAACATTTTCCTCACATTGCAAAGCCATGACTTCACTAACATGAAAATTCTTTAAAACATATTTGTCACTTAGGATTCCACCCTTAAAAAAAATCTCACTTTCTTTTTGTTTTTTTTTGCTTGTTTGTTTTGTTTTTTGAGATGGTGTCTCACTCTGTCACCCAGGCTGGAGAGTGATGGCACAATCTTGGCTCACTGCAACCTCCACCTCCTGGGTTCAAGCAATTCTCCTGCCTCAGCCTCCCGAGTAGCTAGGATTACAGGCACACACCACCACGCCCAGGTAATTTTTGTATTTTTAGCAGAGACAGGGTTTCGCCATGTTGGTCAGGCTATTCTTGAACTACTGACCTCAGGTGATCCGCTCACCTCGGCCTCCCAAAGTGCTGGGGTTACAGGTGCGAGCCACAAGGCCCGGCCAAAATCTCACTTTTTTGGGAGATATTAGTAAAAGATATTTCCTTATTATTGTTAAATAAGTGTTTTGATAGCTTTTTAAAAAAAAAAAGCTTTCATTTTTATATTCCCACCATTCTTTTATTACTGCTCTTTCAAATCTTTTTTTAAGTAAAAAATAAAAGGCTCAAGTAAATACTGTCACTGTTTTTTTTCTTACTCTTACTTTTTCTTACTCTTCTTTTTTCTTCAAACTTTTTTCTTCAAACTTTAAGTAGTCAAACTGTATCCTGTACCCTAATACAAAGAATTGAGCATCAACTGCTGATCAACCTGTGGACATTTACTAAACATAAAACTAATGACTGCTTATCTTCCTTTAGGTTTAAGACCACAATGCCTGCCAGGAAGTATACACTGTTGCACTCCAACATCATTGCTGAGAATGCCAACATTATTGCCAACAATGGGGAATAATAAGGCTGATGTTTACATGGAGTCACTCTGTTAAGGCTTAATCTTCACCACAATCCTGAGAGTTACAGTTCTTTTTTATTTATTTATTTATTTTTTTGAGACAAAGTCTTGCTCTGTCGCCCAGGCTGGAGTGCAGTGGAGCGATCTAGGCTCACTGCAAGCTCCGCCTCCCGGGTTCACGCCATTCTCCTGCCTCAGCCTCCTGAGTAGCTGGGACTACAGGCGCCCGCCACCACGCCTGGCTAATTTTTTGTATTTTTAGTACAGACAGGGTTTCACCGTGTTAGCCAGGATGGTCTCGATCTCCTGACCTCGTGATCCGCCCGCCTCAGCCTCCCAAAGTGCTGGGATTACAGGCATGAGCCTCCACGTGCGAGTTACAATTCTCTTCTTCACTTTACAGATGAGGCAATTGAACAGACAGGTAATGTGCCCAAGATCACACAGCAAGTAAATAAGCCAATTTTTAAAATGAGCTAGGGCTGGGCGGTGGCTCACAGCCTGTAATAAAAACACTCTAGGAGGCCAAGGTGGACGGATCACTGAGCCCAGAAGTTCGAGACCAGCCTGGGCAACATTGCAAAACCCTGTCTCTACAAAAAATACAAAAATTAGCTGTGGTGGTGCGTGCCTATAGTCCCAGCTACTTGGCAGGCTGAGGTAGGAGGACTGCTTGATCCCGGGAGGTCGAGGCTGCAGTGAGCTGTGATCGGGCTACTGCACTCCAGCCTGGGGTGACAGAGTGATACCCTGACTCAAAAACAAATTTTTTTTTTAAAGCTAGATTTAAAAATTCGTCTAGACCAATTACCCTGTAAAATATGAAGGGTAAATAAATTCATTATTCTGACTTTATGAAGTGATAGTAGGAGTGGCATGTTTTTATACATTTCTGTTCAAAAGAGGGGCTTCACCTCTGCTTCCTCTACAATGAGCACCTTGCTTTTCAGACAGTTCTCTGCCATCTACTGAAAGAATTCATCCTCCCAAATAATTATGACCCTCCCTCGTCCAGTCCCATGGACACTTTGGTAAGAAAAAGAGACTATACATACACTTTAGTTTCCCATGTAGATTTTTAAAATACTGCTCCAGATGTAATGTCACATATAAAGCTTCTAATCATTTACTGGTTGATAAAGATACAAATTATTCTCTCTTTTGTATCTCATTAAACAGCAACAAATGCAAATAGCAATTAACATGTTTTATTAGCTGCTGCTCCCAATTAAGGTGTGAACTAGTCCCAATACCTAGTAAACTACTCTTTGTAGTCCAAACAGCTAGAGGCATAGCAGGTGTGCAAAATCTCTGACTGACTAAAACTGTCGTTTTGGATACATGTTAACCTAGGTAAATAGCAAGAAAACCACAGCAAGTAACAGCAGGGCTGTTTAGCACAATAAATATTCTTGAACAAATTTAAAACAGGTATCATTCAAGGATAACTCAGAGGAGTGTACAAAGTTGGAAGGAAAAGAAAAAACTAATGAACATTTCTACGTGCTGCAGCAAAGGCTCTACATACATTCTCGAAACTAATCCTCACAGCTCTATGAAGTATGACTATGGTGAGTGCTATTTTACAGAGTAAACTGAGATTCAGAGATATTTAATGACCCAAAGTCACAAAGCTTTAAGTGGACGCGCCAGACTGTCACTCAGATCTGTCGGATTCCGAGGGCTGTGCTCTTAACCCCACTCTATCATCTGTCTCATACTTCGGAAGTCAGACGTTTTTCAACTGGCTAGGATAAAAGCGGCCAACGCTTCAATCCCACATCCCATCCCACGGCTCTCACTTGAGAGCTTCCCCAGTGTCTCCTGGCAAGCAGCTCGCGCTGAGGAAGACCTGGGCTGGTGATCGATCGGCCCCCACCCAGGCAAGAAGAGGGGTAACCAGGAAGAGTGAGAGGCCGAGACAGTACCACCCCCATCACGGGACCCTTTCACCCCAACCTTCCCCGGGGCTGAGACCCAGCGCACTTACACAACTCGATCCAGAGTGTCCATGGCTACCGCTACCTGCAACTCTTAACCAGAGGGGATGCACGTGCACCCGGCGATTACGTGCGCCAGAACAGGCGGAACCGGAAGCTGCGCGTAACGCCACTTCCGGGGACGGCCTCGCAGAGGGCATCTAGAGGCGCTGGCGGCCATCTTGATTGGAATCGCGCCCTGTTCCCTTGGTTACGGATTTTTGCCCCGGCTCTTTCCCGGAATTACAGGTGCGAGGTAATACTTTTAAGTAACACTGGCCGGTCGTGGTGGCTCACGCCTGTAATCCCAGGATTTTGGGAGGCCGAGGCGGGCGGATTACCTGATATCAGGAGTTCGAGACCAGCCTGGCCAACATGGCGAACCCTCGTCTCTACTAAAAATACAAAAATTAGCCGGGCGTGATGGCGGGCGCCTCTAACCCCAGCTGCTCGGGAGGCTGAGGCAGGGAGAATTGCTTGAACCTGGGAGGCGGAGGTTGCAGTGAGCCGAGATCGCGCAACTGCACTCCAGCCTGGGCGACAGAGCGAGACTCCGTCCCAAAAATAAAATAAAATAAAAATAAAATAAAATAACATAGACCCTTGCAGTTTGATGTACACGCTAGTGTGTATACCTAGAGTCAGGTATTCAGAAACCAGATTTTATTCTTCAAGGAATCCCAGGATGCTAGAAAGGTTGATTGATTGCACGGTAGGTACTCACATAAGCACTAAAAACATTAATGTGAAAGGGGCACTGTTGACAACTGTGCGATCAGTGTGACAGAGTTTATGACTACCACAGTTGCCTAGTATATAAAAGATGTGCAGAAAATGTACTTCTGATCGTGATTTTTCCCCAGTTTTTAAGTTACCATATAATTCAGATACCATAAAATTTACCCCTTTACAGTGTACAATTCAGTGATTTTTGGTGTATTCACAAAGATGTGCAAACATCACCACTAATTCCAGAATATTTAATCACCTCAAAAAGAACCCCTTCGACACACACACCCAGTAGCAGTCCACCCGCCACTTCCCCCTCCTGCCAGCCCTTGGCAGCCAATAATCTACTTTATGTTCAATGGATTTGCCTATTCTGAACATATATAAATGGATTCGTGCAACGTATGGCTTTTTGTGTTTGACTTCTTTATCTGTTTTTGAGGTTCATACATGTTGTAGCGTGGATCAGTACTTCCATTTTGTTAGGACTGAATAATATTCCTTTGTATGGATATACCACATTTTGTTTATCCATTTATCAGCCTAGGTACCTTTTTTTTTTTTTAGACATAGTCTTGCTCTTGTCACCTGGGCTGAAGTGCAGTAGTGCGATCTCGGCTTACTGCGCCGTCCGCCTCAGCCTCCCAAGTAGCTGGGATTACATGCACGCACCACCACACCTTGCTAATTTTTGTATTTTTTAGTAGAGACAGGGTTTCACCATGTTGGCCAGGCTGGTCTTGAACTTCTGAGCTCAGGTAATCCACCCGCTTCGGCCTCTCAGAAGTGCTAGGAATACAGGCGTGAGCTACTGTACCCAGCCAGCTTATGTACATTTGAGTGGTTCCCATTTTTTGGCTATTATGGATTATGCTGCTTTGTGTTTTTTTGTTTTGTTTTGTTTTGCTTTGCTTTGTTTTGTTTCTGAGACAGAGTCTTGCTCTGTCACACAGGCTGGAGTGCAGTGGTGCAATCTCAGCTTACTGCAACCTCCGTCTCCTGGGTTCAAGCGATTCTAGTGCCTCAGCCTCTCGAGTAGCTGGAACCACAAGCGTGTGCCACCATGCCCTGCTGCTTTGAATATTAGTGTACAAATTTTTGTGTGGACATATATTTTCAATTCTCTAGGAGAAAAATTGCTGGGTCATATGCTAACTCTTAAGTGTAACATTTTGAGGCACTGGTAAACTGTTTTCCAAAGCACCTGCACCACTTAAATTCCCATGAGCAATGTAAGAGAGTTTGGTATTAGTTGCCTATTTCTGTTGTAACAAATTATCACACATTTATTATTTTATACTTCAGGAAGTCAGAAGTCTGAAATCAGTTTTGCAGGTCTAAAATGAAGGCCGGGAGTGGTGGGCTCACACCTGTACCCAGCACTTTGGGAGGCCGAGGTGGGTGGATCACGAGGTCAGGAGATCAAGACCATCCTGGCTAACACGGTGAAACCCCATTTTACTAAAAATACAAAAAATTAACCAGGCATGTTGGCACACGTCTAGTCCCAGCTACTTGGGAAGCTGGGGCAGGAGAATCACTGGAACCTGGGAGGTGGAGGTTGCGGTAAGCCGAAATCGCACCACTGCACTCCAACCTGGGCAACAGAGTAAGACTCCGTCTCATTGGCTTTTTCCAGCTTCTATAGACTGTCTGCATACTTTGGCATTTCTCCATCTTCAAAGATCATCAGTTGAACTTCTTCCATTGTCATATCTCTTTCTCTGATGCTCTGACACTGCTAACTCCCTCTTAATAAAACCCTTGTGATTACATGGGCATCACCTGGATAATCCATGATACTCTCAAGATCCTTAATCATATAGCAAATTCCTTCTGGGCATATAAAGTAACATATTCACAGATACCTGGGGGTTCTCAACATTTTTGGGCTGGGAGTTGAAGGAAGCATTGTTCTATCTACCAAAGGTTCCAATTTCTCCACTCCTCACCAAAACTTAGCATTGTCCATCTGTTTTATTAGGCCATCCTAATGGATATGAGTGATTTTCATTTCATATCTCATTGTGATTTTCATTTCCCCGATGGCAAATGATGGTGAGCATATTTTCATGTGCTGATTGATTACCCATTTTTATATCTTCTTTGGGAAAATGCCTATCCAAATCCTTTGCCCAGTTTTTAAATTGGATTGTCCTTTTATTGTTGAGTTCTAATATTTTCTCATGTATTCTAGATATAAGTCCCTTACCTGATATATAATTTGCAAATATTTTATCCCATTTAGTAGGCGTTATCTTGTTAATGTTCTTTTCAGCACAGATCTTTTGAACTTTGTTGAAGCCCAGTTTACCTATTTTTCTCCTTTTGTTGCCTGTGCTTTTGGTATCATATCTAAGAAGCCATTCCCTATTCCACCATCACAAAGATTTACCCTATGTCTTCTTTCAAACATTTTTAATTGTAGCTCTTATATTTAAGCCTTTGGTCCATTTTTATTTTGATATATGGTGTGAGATAGGTTTATTCTTTTGTATATGGATATCCAGTTGTCCCAGCATCATTTGTTGAAAAGATTATTCTTTCTCCATTGAATTGTCTTAGCATCCTTTTGCGATATCAATCGACCATAATTGTAAGGATTTATTCCTGGACCCACAATTCTATTTAATTGATCTGTCTGGTTTTCATTATGCTAGTTCCACACCTTTGATTACCATATAGCATTGTAGTAAGTTTTGAAACTAAGAAATGTGACTTTTATGATTTTGCTCTTTTGCAAGATTGAATTTCCATATGAATTTTAGGGTCAATTTCTCAATTTCTGCAACAAAGGCAGCTTGGATTTTTATTTATTTTATTTTATTTTATTTATTTTTTGAGATAGGTTCTCCCTTTGTTGCCCAGACTGGAGTGCAGTGGTGTGAACACAGCTCACTGCAGCCTTGACCTGGGCTCAAGCAGTCTTCTCACTTCAGCCTCCCGAGTAGCTGAGATCACAGGCATGCACCACCATGTCTCGCTAATTTTTAAATTTTTTATAGGGATGGGGTCTCATGTTGCCCAGGCTAATCTCAAACTGCTAGGCTCAAGCAATCTCCTTGCCTCAGCCTCCCAAAGTGTTCAGATTATAGAAGTGAGCTACAGCACCCAGCCTGACTTCTTTTCCTAGTTTGTTGAATGCTTTTTATCATGCAAGTGTGTTGGATTTTGTGTGTGCTTTTTCTGCATCTATTGAGATGATCATGTGGTTTTGTCCTTTATTAACATTTTGTATTACACTGATTTTCATATGTCCAACCAACCTTATATTCCTGGAATCAATCCTATTTGGTCATGGTGTATGATCCTTTTTATATGTTACTGGGTTCAGTTTGTTGATATTTTGCTGAAGATTTTTGTGTCTATATTCATCATATTGGCCTGTAGTTTTCTAGTGGAATCTTTGTTTGGCTTTGGTATTGGATTAATACTGGCCTAATAGATTGAGATGGGATGTATTCCTTCCTCTTTAGTTTTTTGGGAAAGTTTGTGATGTCTGCTGTTAAGTGGCAGGAATGGTAGTGATGTTAGTGAGATTTTGCAGCAGTTATTAAGGATTTTTTTTTTTTTTTTTGAGACGGAGTCTCACTCTGTCACCCAGGCTGGAGTGCAGTGGTGCGATCTCAGCTCACTGCAACCTCCACCTCCCAGATTCAAGCAATTCTCCTGCCTTGGCCTCCCTAGTAGCTGAGACTATAGGCGCCCACCACAACACCTGGCTAATTTTTGTATTTTTAGTAGAGACGGGGTTTCATCATATTGGCCAGGCTGGTCTTGAACTTCTGACCTTGTGATCCACCTGCCTCAGCCTCCCAAAGTGCTGGGATAACAGGTGTGAGCCACTGCACCTGGCTAAGAATTTTTTTTTCAGTAAAACTTTATTAACCCACTCATTATTATCAGAATACAAATAGAAGTACACTGCACAGTGAAGAATTTGCATAGCAAATGAATGACATGAACAAAATATTCAGAAGTGTCACACACTTAAATTGATTAATTCAAGTATTTATTTTCGTGAAAATAATTTGTGAATGGCATGGTCCCTATCATTCTCCCCTTAATAACTTTTCAGTAACATGTTGTACTGACATGTTCAGTAATTGTTGTAAGTTAATACAATTGTATTTCATTTATCTTTAAATTGTAGTTGTTTTGCTATATACATGTAATTTGAACTGGCCTCTCATGAAAAAATTCCAAATTAGTATTTAACAGTACAAAGTTACTAATCACCATTTAAAAAAATGTACGATACAGCTGAGTAAAAGTATAGAAAATATTGTTATATTTTATAAATCTAAATATAGGTCAAGTTATTCTTGACAAATTCTTCGGAAGGAAGCTAATACAAACAAATACTAGAGCAGCACCCCCTATAAGAAAGTACGTGGTCCTTAGCACTTTGGGAGGCCGAGGCAGGCAGATCTCCTGACGTCAGGAGTCCAAGACCAGTCTGGTCAACATGGTGAAACCCGGCCTCCACCAAAAACACAAAAATCAGCCCGGCACGCTGGCAGGAGCCTGTAATCCCAGCCACCCAGGAGGCTGCGGCAGGACTGGCTAAGAATCTTTAAATAGGGAGATTATCTTGGATTTTCCAGATGAGCACCAATCTAATGACAATGGACTTAGGGAGGCAGAAGTTTAAGAGTCAGAGAAGGAAATGTGATAATGGAAGCAGAGGTCAGAGTGAGAGAGATAAGATGTAATGCAGCTGGCTTTGAATATGGAGGAAGGAGCTACAAACCAAGGAATTCAGGCAGCCTCTAGAACCTGGAAAAAGCAAGGAAAGAGATCTTGATTTTAGCCCCATAAGACTGGAACTTACAATTGTTTTTTGTCTTTTTTTTTTTTTTTTTTTTTTTTTGAGATGGAGTCTCGCTCTGTTGCCTAGGCTGGAGATCATGATCTCAGCTCACTGCAACCTCTGCCTCCCAGGTTCAAGCAATCCTCCTACCTTAGCCTCCCGAGTAGCTAGGATTACAGGCGTGGACCATCATGCCCAGCGAATTTTTTTTGTATTTTTAGTAGAGGCGGGGTTTCACCATGTTGGCCAGGCCTGTCTCAAACTCCTGACCTCAAGTGATCCGCCTGCCTTGGCCTCCCAAAGTGCTGGGATTACAGGCGTTAGTCACCACGCCCAGCCTTGAACTAAGAATTTGACCTCCAGAACTGTAAGATAATAAATTGATGTTGTTTTAAGCCACTAAGTTTGTGGTGATTTGTTACAGCAATAGTGGAAAATAATACAGTTGCCAAATGGGAGCATGAAATATGAGTACAAAATAAAATTTTCCAGACATGATAGTAAAAGAGATCTTATTTTGCATCTGAGAAAACTAGAACCTCTACTATTTTGACCTTCTTATTAATAATACACAAGTATGGCCGGGCTCCGTGGATCACACCTGTAATCCCAGCACTTTGGAAGGCTGAGGGAGGTGGATCTCCTAAGCTCAGGAGTTCAAAACCAGCCTGAGCAACATGGTGCAACCCCGTCTCCACCAAAAAATACAAAAAATTAGCTGGGCGTCATGGCATGCGCCTGTGGTCCCAGCTACTTGGGAGGCTGTGGTAGGAGGATCACTTGACCCTAGGAGGCAGAGGTTGCAGTGAGCAGAGATCGTGCCACTGCACTCCAACCTTGGTGACAGTGTGAGACTCTGTTTCAAAAAAAAAAAAAAGAAAAGATGCATGTGTATGGCTGCCTTGAACCCATATACCAACTATCAGTAACTACCAGCTACAAATTGACATTAACAAAGGTGTATATTTACTTTGTACTGTATTAATAAAGTAAAATGTGCTTGTAGACAATTTTATAAACAGCATTTTCTCATTCCACAGGGAAATAATGGTCAAAGTCATAAAATATAGCAAATTCATCTCCAAAATCAATACAAACATTTCTGGAAGATAATTCCATGTAAACCTTAGACATATTAGGAAAGTTGAATATTTGCACATAAGCTATTGGAACAAGAGGAAATAAGAACAGATTCTAAAAAATTAAAAACTGCTGCTATACGAATAGAAAAGTATATATCGTCAGTAGTTTCACTGAGCCGGCTGTCTATCCATAAATTTATGATCAGCTGTGCAGTACATGATGAATAAATGAGTGGAGTTGCAAACATTTTTTTTTTTTGAGGCAGAGTCTCGCTCTGTCACCCAGGTTGGAGTGCAGTGGCGTAATCTCGGCTCACTGCAACCTCCGCCTCCTGGGTTCAAGCGATTCTCTTGCCCCAGCCTCCCGAGTAGCTGGGACTACAGGCGCATACCACCACGCCCGGCTAATTTTTTTGTATTTTTAGTAGAGACAGGGTTTCACTGTGTTAGCCAGGATGGTCTCGATCTCCTGACCTCATGATCCGCCTGCCCTGACCTCCCAAAGTGCCGGGACTACAGGCATGAGCCACCATGCCCAGCTGCAAACATTTTTTATAATGGGCTTAAGGAATAATTCTCCATGATGCACCTTAACAATACAATCTTTTTTTTTTTTGAGACAGGTTTTGCTCTATTGCCCAGGCTGGAATGTAGGGGCATGATCACAGCTCATTGCAGCCTTGACCTCCCTGGGCTCAGGTGATCCTCCTACCTCAGCCTCCTGAGTAGCTGCAACTACAGGTGTGCAACACTACGCCCAGCTAATTTTTATATTTTTTGTAGAGATGGGGTTTCACCATGTTGTCCAGGCTGGTCTCGAACTCCTGGGCTCAAGCAATCTGCCTACCTTGACTTCGGCCTCCCAAAGTGCTGGGATTACAGGTGTGAGCCACCATGCCCAGGCAACGATATGATCCTTTTAAATTGAAAAGTATTATTTGTCAACAAAAGCAATCCACTGCATTCATTGTCAAAAGTAGTACTTAGTGGGAGGCTGAGGCAGGCAGATGGCTTGAGCCCGGGAGCTCAAGACCAGGCTGGGCAACTGGCCAAACCCCTTCTCTATTTTTAAAAAATAATATTACTTAATTTTTTTAAAAAGTAGTACTTAGTGTGATAGCTATACAGGGACTCTGGTTCTAACATTAGCTTTTAAGTAATCCTAGTGAGTTACTAAGGCAATTAAATGGCAAAGAAATTCATAAATGAAATTCTAGTCTCACAAAATATTATATTGTTAAAAAATAAGACTTTATTTTACTAAATTTGAAACACTTATAAATAGGTAAGGAGCTTAACATGTATAATGTTTTCATCAGAATTTAAGATTTTTATTTTCCTTTTCAATTTAAGGTAGAACTACACTATAGTAGATCAGTTTCTTTTGCAGGATTACAAATCTCAAGAATATTCCACTTCTTTATACTTTTAATAGAGATGAGGTCTTGCTATCTTGCCCAGGCTGGTCTTGAACTCCTAGTTTAGGCAGTCCTCCTGCTTTGGCCTCCCAAAGTCTGGGATTACAGGCATAAGCCACCACGCCTGGCCTACTTTTTAATATTTTTCATGTTTTCTAAAATACATATGTATCAGGTTGGGTGCGGTGGCTTACTTACGCCTGTAATCCCAGCACTTTGGGAGGCCAAGGCGGGTGGATCACTTGAGGTCAGGAGTTTGAGAGCAGCCTGGTCAACATGGTGAAACCCCGTCTCTACTAAAAATACAAAAAATTAGCCGGGCATGATTGTGCACGCCTGTAATTCCAGCTACACGGGAGGCTGAGGCAGGAGAATTGCTTGAATCCCGGAGGCAGAGGTTGCACTGAGACAAGATTGCGCCATTGCACTTCAGCTTGGGCGACAGAGCGAAGACTCCGTCTCAAAAAATAAAAATAAATAAATAAAATACATATGTATCAATTAGTATTATGTTTGGCTATTACAGAGTGACCTAACAAAGAGAGTAGCTTATTTCTCTCTTAGGTAGAAAGTGGCAAAGCCTCAATGCCTTCTCTGCCTAAACAGCAGCCAATAGCTACAGGTTTGGAATGACATTCACAATCACAGGACCCCAGTAAGCCTTGTGGAACCCAATCTGGCACCCAGCTCACTTAGTATTCCAGGATACAGAACAAGGAACAGCACAGCAACACAGCAGCATGAGACTTATTTCTGCAGGAGTCTTTACTCCAGCCTCCCAAGTGTCAGCTGAGGGGTAAAGAAACAAGATCATTTTGGGTGGGTGCAGAAGCCACCTGGCTTAGAAGCTTTATGCTCCAGAAAAACCAATTCCTGTTGAAACAGTACATGAGTATTGCTTCCAGAAATATTTGCAATAAGGAACACCACACTTAAGGAATCCCAAAGCCCATGTTGTGAGTGGGCATTTGTAGTACGTGTTTGTCTTCCTGGTCCAGATAGTTTACCAATAAGGTGTCTTTTTTTTTTGAGACACAGTCCTGCCCTGTAGTACAGTGGCATGGTGTGATCTCGGGTCACTGCAACCTCCACCTCCTAGGCTCAAGCAATCCTCTTGCCTCAGCCTCCTAAGTAACTGGGACTACAGGCACGCACCACCATGCCCAGCTACTTTTTTGTGTGTTTTTTAGAGAGACAGGATTTTGCCATGCCACTCAGGCTGGTCTCGAACTCCTGGATTCAAGTGATCCACCCATTTTGGCCTCCCAAAGTGCTGGGATTACAAGTGTGAGCCACCGTGCCCAGCTAAGGGCTCATTTTTAATCATAAACAATATTGCCTAATATTACAGCTGACATTCCATTATTACCTTGCCTAGTAGGTTTCCGGAGAAACAGTGCTGAAAGCCAAATTCGAGGTCATTTCACCAGGGAGAAAGAAAGGATTTTATTAACCCTTTACTCATAGCAGTCCTGGGTAATCTCACAGTATCAGGACCCAGTCTTCTATATTGCTGCTCTGCCATTCGTGGCTTCTATTTCCAAAGTTACTTTGAAGTCCAAGAATGCTGCTGGATGGAGCTCTAGCTACCAAATCCATGTTCCAGCAGGAACAGATGAGCCCTCCTGCTTCCTCTTAAGCCTTTAAGTTTAAGGAAACTTCCCAGAAGCACCACTCAGCACTTGTTTTTTTCTTGTTTTTTGTTTTTTTTTTCCATCACTCAGCACTTCTTATTCCATGTCAATGCCAGAACTTAGTCATATGACCACATATATCTGCAAGGAAAGCTAGGCACATTGCTAACCTGAATACATTCTGGGATTCTGATACAAAGCAAAAAAGGGAGAATAAATAATTGGGTCAGGCATTTAGCATTCTCTCCTATACATACATATAGGGGGAACAATAAGCTGTTCATTAAAAGCTGAGACTAAAAAAAAGTCATATGAATTACTAGCTGGGCATGGTGGCATGTGCCTGTAATCCCAGCTACTTGGGAGGCTGAGGCATGAGAATCGCTTGAACCTCCGAGGTTGCAGTGAGCCAAGATCGTGCCACTGCACTCCAGCCTGGGCAACGAAAGTGACAGACTGTCTCAAAAGTAAAAAAATTAAAGTCATACAGACATTGGGAAGATTATGCTTATAATCATCTGCTTATGATTTGAAAATGCTTTTTATTAAGGTAAGTCATTTTCCAATTAAAGACAAAACTTTTTGAAGAAAAAATTATTTGGGCCAGGCATGATGGCTCACACCTGTTAATTATAGTACTTTGTCAAGGCAGGAGGATCACTTGAGCTCACGAGTTTGAGACCAGCCTGGGCAACATGGCAAAACCCCATCTCTACAAAAAGTACAAAAATAAGCTGGGTGTGGTCACACACCCCTGTAGTCCCAGCTACTAGGGAGGCTGAGGTGGGAGGATGGCTTAAGCCCACGAGGTGGAGGTTGCAGTGAGTCCAGATTGTGCCACTGCACTACAGCCTGGGTGATAGAGCCAGAACTTGATTAAAAAAAAAAAAAAAAAAAATTCTTCATCCTAGAACATTAGCTCTTTAATCTGTTAAAATAGCTATATCTCCATCAATTGTGAGATGTAATTAACATGAGGTATGTTTTAACTTACTGGTACTAGGTTAAACTATAGGAAATTGCTGTTTTTTTGTAGTTGGAAACAATCAAATATTGGCAATTTTACACAGCTCAATCTGTAACAAAGTATCAAAGAGTGAATAATTTACTTAAAAAATATAAACTAGCACAGATTTAGTTTACTGCCATAATAAAATGACTAATACAGCTGAATTCCAATAATCTTTCTCAAGTGGGAATTATTTTTCTCGATAAAATACTTTGTTGTAGACTAAAAATAGGCCCCAAAGATTTCCATGCTCTAATCCCTAGTATTAATGCCTGTGTATGTTAAATGACCTAGCAAAAGAGACTTTGCAGATGGAATTAATGTTTTTTGGTTTTTGGGTTTTTTTTGAGATGGAGTCTCACTCTGTCACCCAGGCTGGAGTGCAGTGGGGCAATCTCAGCTCACCGCAACCTCCGCCTCCCGGGTTCAAGCAACTCTCCTGCCTCAGCCTCCTGAGTAGCTGGGATTACAGGTGTGCACCACCACACCTGGCTGATTTTTGTGTTTTTAGTAGAGACGGGGTTTCACCATGTTGGCCGGGCTGGTCTCAAACTCCTGACCTCTTGATCTGCCCGCCTTGGCCTCCCAAAGTGCTGGGATTACAGGTGTGAGCCACTTCACCTGGCCAGAATTAATGTTACACACCTTTGGCTGGGTGCAGTGGTTCATGCCTGTAATCCCAGCAC
The DNA here is from genome assembly GCF_009828535.3 of Hylobates moloch. Lineage (NCBI taxonomy): Eukaryota > Metazoa > Chordata > Mammalia > Primates > Hylobatidae > Hylobates > Hylobates moloch. The sequence goes on along the minus strand of NW_026652277.1, from coordinate 128,760,441 downwards.
ACTGAGAGGCTGACAGGAGGATCACTAGAGCCCAGGAGTACAAGACCAGCCTGGGCAACATAATGAGACCCCATCTCTTAAAAAATAAAAGTAAACAAAAAAAACAGCCAAGCATGGTGGTACGTGCCTGTAGTCTCACCTACTCAGGAGGCTGAGGTGGGAGGACTGCTTGAGCCTGGGAGTTCAAGGCTGCAGTAAGCTGTGGTCACACCACTGCACTCCAGCCTGGGTGACAAAGCGAGACCCTGTCTCAAAAGAAAAAAAAAAGTTGGCCGGGCGCAGTGGCTCACGCTTGTAATCCCAGCGCTTTGGAAGGCCCAGGCGGGCGGATCACGAGGTCAGGAGATCAAGACCATCCTAACACTGTGAAACCCTGTCTCTACTAAAAACATAAAAAATTAGCCGGGCGTGGTGGCGGGCGCCTGTAGTCCCAGCTACTCGGGAGGCTGAGGCAGGAGAATGGCATGAACCCGTGAGGCAGAGCTTGCAGTGAGTCAAGATCGAGCCACTGCACCTCAGCCTGGGCAACAGAGCGAGACTCCGTCTCAAAAAAAAAAAGTTATCGACTTAAAATAGGGAGATTATCAGGCCTGGCGCCGTGGCTCACGCCTGTAATCCCAGCACTTTGGGAGGCAGAAGCGGGTGGATCATGAGGTCAGGAGGTCGAGACCATCCTGGCTAACACGGTGAAACCCCGTCTCTACTAAAAATACAAAAAAATTAGCCGGGCGTGGTGGCGGGCGTCTGTAGTCCCAGCTACTCGGGAGGCTGAGGCAGAAGAATGGCGTGAACTCGGGAGGCGGAGCTTGCAGTGAGCAGAGATCTCGCCACTGCACTCCAGCCTGGGCAACAGCGTGAGACTCTGTCTCAAAAAAAAAAAAAAAGGGAGATTATCCAAGTGGGCCCAGAGTAATCAAATAGATATTTAACAGTGGAAATGGAAGACAGAAGGGTAGGTCAGAGAGAGGGACGATAGAAGTAACAGGAATGATTCAAAATGGGAGAGGGGCTTCACCCACTGTTGCAGGCTCTGAAGAAAAGGGGATCATGAGCCAAGGAATGAAGGCAGCCTTCAGAAGCTAGAAATGACCCTCAGCTAACAGACAACCAGGAAAGGAGACTTTGATCCTTTAACTGCAAAGAACTGAATTCTGCCAACAACTAAATAAACAAGGAAATGGATTTGCCCCCCACCCCAAAACCTCCATAAAGGAATGCATTCCTGCCAGCACCTTGAATTTGGCCCAGGTAAGACCTGTGTCATGCTTCTCACCTACAAAACTATAAGACAGTACATTTGTGTTAAGTCACTGAGTTTGTAGTAATTTGTAACAGCCTCAAAGGAAAACTTATATACTTACCTTAATACAACCTTGAATTTAAAGGACTCTGAAGGGTCCCTAAAGTCATTTAAAAATATTTCATTTTGCTTTTTTTTTTTTTGAGACAGTCTTGCCCTGTCACCCAGGCTGGAGTGCAGTGGCGTGGCTCACTGCAAGCTCCCCGTGCTGGGTTCACGCCATTCTCCTGCCTCGGCCTCCCAAGTAGCTGGGACTACAGGCGCCGCCAGCACGGCTGGCTAATTTTGTGTATTTTTAGTAGAGACGAGTTTTCACGTGTTAGCCAGGATAGTCTTGATCTCCTGACTTCATGATCCGCCCACCTCAGCCTCCCAAAGTGCTGGGATTACAGGTGTGAGCCACTGCGCCCGGCCTCATTTTACTTATTTTTTGAGACAGGGTCTCACTGTGTTACCCAGGCGAGAGTACAGAGGCGCAAACACAGCTCACTGCAGCCTCAACTTCCCAGTCCCAGGCCATCCTCCCAGGTCAGCTGCCCAGTAGCTGGTACCATAGGCACACGACACTATGTCCAGCTAATTCTAAAAAATTTTTTGTAGAGGCAGGGCCTCCCTATGTTACCCAGACTGGTCTCAAACTCCTAGGCTGCTCAAGTGATCCTCCCACCTCAGCTTCCCAAAGTGCTGAGATTACAGGTGTGAGCCACTGCACCCAGCCTAAACTGTATTTTAAAAATCCAACTCATGTCTGGTCCCAAATGATTCTGGTAAAATAAGTTGTGTTATGACTGGATATGTGTGTATAGCCAATAAAATGCAATAAAATATTAAAAGACTGAAAGCTACACAGCAATTATTTTTATGTAACAACTCTAAAAAGTTCTTGACAAGTTATTATGAGAAACATTTCATCTAAGAGTGATTTCTAAGGCAGCATTTGAGTTTCCATAAAAACAGAACCTTCTGTCTCAGAAGGTATATCAATAAGAGGACCAGAATCTTCTATTTCCAAGTGCATTGGTTTCTCCTGTTCACAACTCAGGTTTGAACTGTCGTTCATTTGAATCTCTTCCTCTTCCAATTCCAAAGATTTATCTGGGGCTGAAGCTACTTCTTCATCTTCATTTTCATGTAGAAAGTTACAAATCATGTTGGGTCGATAGGAGAAATCATTATCCTTTATTTGCAGCCATTCCACCCCACCTAATTTGGAGGGGATGAGGAATAAACAAAAAAAGAAACAAAAAATGAATTTTAGTATATTTTTCTTTCTTTTTTTTTTTTTTGAGACGGAGTCTCGCTCTGTCGCCCAGGCTGGAGTGCAGTGGCGCAATCTCGGCTCACTGCAAGCTCCGCTCCCGGGTTCACGCCATTCTCCTGCCTCAGCCTCCCCGAGTAGCTGGGACTACAGGCGCCCGCCACCACGCCCGGCTAATTTTTTTTTTTTTTTTTTGTATTTTTAGTAGAGACGGGGTTTCCAGGTTGGTCTGGATTACGGCACAACGAGATGGATTAGCCAGGATGGTCTCGATCTCCTGACCTCGTGATCCGCCCGCCTCGGCCTCCCAAAGTGCTGGGATTACAGGCTTGAGCCACCGTGCCCGGCCTATATTTTTCTTTAATTTAAATTTCTATCCTATGAATACATGTCAAACTGAAAGCCTAACAGAAACCAAGGAATATGGTGTCTAACTACTGATAAAATATAATTTGCATCTTCTCTGGGGACCTTGGAATGCCTATTAGGTAGGTACCATCAAAATCACTACAAGTTACCAACTTCGATTACTATTCCATGCCTTTTTCCAGAGTTCAGTTCTCAGCTCATTCTGAGAAATAATTTGAGCACTCTCTGCCATCTCATGCCTTCAAGGAAACTTAACGACTTCCCTACAATTTTTTTTTTTTTAAGACAAAGTCTCGCTCTGTCACCCAGGCTGGAGTGAAGTGGGTACGAGCTTGGCTCACTGCAACCTCCGCCTCCCCAGTTCAAGCGATTCTTGTGCCTCAGCCCCCTGAGTAGCTGGGATTACAGGTGTGCGTTACCATGCCCGGCTAATTTTTGTATTTCAATAGAGACGGAATTTCACCATGTTGGCCAGGGTGGGCTCAAACTCCTGACTTCAAGCCATCCACCTGCCTCGCCTCCCAAAGTGCTGGGATCACAGACATGACCCACTGTGCCTGGTTATTAGTCCTTTTTCTTCCAATTCAGCTTCAACTATAGATGTTCGTATTTTTTTCCTGCAATAACATCGTTCTCTTAGCTAGGCTCAAAATCTTGAAACTATCCTTTATTCTGTTATTTAGCATAGTACTTAAAATAGAATGAATCTGATGTTCACTCATATTCATCCGTGTCTGTTTCAATGTAATTTACTTTAGAATGCAAGTTCCTAGAAGGTAAGGGTCACACTTCCTTTGTCCTGTTTTGCCTCCAGCATGTAGCCGTGTTTGGTAGCCAGACTGCAAGATGGTCCCCAATGATCTTCACCTTCCTGGTATTCATGCCCCTGTGTAGTTCTGTCCCACACTGAATAGGATATTGTGGAAATGACAAGACTGTGACTTTTTTTCTTTTTTTTTTTTTTGAGACGGAGTCTTGGTCTGTCGCCCAGGCTGGAGTGCAGTGGCGCAATCTCGGCTCACTGCAAGCTCCGCCTCCCGGGTTCACGCCATTCTCCTGCCTCAGCCTCTCCAAGTAGCTGGGACTACAGGCGTCCGCCACCACGCCCGGCTAATTTTTTGTATTTTTAGTAGAGACGGGGTTTCACCGTGGTCTCGATCTCCTGACCTCGTGATCCGCCCGCCTCGGCCTCCCAAGTGCTGGGATTACAAGCGTGAGCCACCGCGCCCGGCGACTGTGACTTTTTTTCTTTGAGACGGAGTCTCGCTTTGTCACCCAGGCTGGAGTGCAGCAGCATGATCTCGGCTCACTGCAACCTCCGCCTCCTGGGTTCAAGCAATTCACCCACCTCAGCCTCCCGAGTAGCTGGGATTACAGGTGCGTGCCACCATACCTGGCTAATTTTTTGTATCTTTAGTAGAAATGGGGGTCTCACCATGTTGGCCAGTGGTCTTGAACTCTTGACCTCAAGTGATCCACCTGCCTTGGCCTCCCAAAGTGCTGGGATTACAGGTGTGAGCCACCACGCCCAGCCACGACTGACTTCTAAGGCTAGTTCATAAAAGACACTGTGGCTTCTACCTTGTTTTCATGGAATACTTTATCTGAGAGAAGCCAGCTGCCATATCAGGAGGACATTCAAACAGTCTTGTGAGGAGGACAACATGGCAAGGAACTGAGGCCTCCTGCTAACAACCAAAACAAATTTACAAGCCATATGAATAAGCCATTTTACTTCCAGCATTAGTGAAGCCTTCAGATGACTGCAGCCCAGATAACATTTTGACTGCAACCTTATCGGAGACCTGGAGCCAGAACCACCTACCTAAACTGCTCCCAAGTTCCTGATTCACGGAAACTGTAAGATACTGGTTTTTTGTTGTTGTTTTAAGCTGTTAAGTTTAGGGGTAATTTGTTATGCAGCAGTAGGTAACTAATGCAGACTCGAATTGTTGGTTGCTCATTTATCTGACTAAACAAAACACCCAAAGATTCCCAAAGATCTGTCAGATTATTAAAGACTAGGAAGAGGAAACTCACTCTAATAAGAATATCCCAGTGATAGCTAAGCTTATGATACAAGTCAGCCTTTCAAGTTTATTCTAGAACCTAGTATCTCTTTCTGCCTATAATTATTACAAGATGCCTAAAAAAGGGGATAGTTCAGGGATATACATAGTAAGAACAAGGGTTTATTATATAGTTGTATATAGGTGATACAATTAATTTTATAAGATCAATGTACCTTCAAATGTTTATTCCTTGTTAAGCTATAAATACTCATCATGAGAACCTTATTTACTAGAGTTTCAAATATGTTGTTGAGCAGTGAACTTTTAAACCATCAAATTATTATTTGTTCAACTCCACAAACATGTGTCTGCTTCAGGTGAAACAAGCACCAGTCTAAAAGTCTCTAGTATGTGGTGACCAGCAAGTGAAGAAGAGTAAGTGGATGCAAATTAAGAACTCATCACTGTAATCCCAACACTTTGGGAGGCTGAGGCAGGAGGATCACTTGAGCCCAAGAGTTTGAGACCAGCTGGGTAACATAGTAAGACCCTGTCTCTATTTAAAAAAAAAAAAAAAGGTTGGGTGCGGTGGTGCACACCTGTAATTCCAACACTTTGGGAGGCTGAGGTGGGCGGATCACCTGAGGTCGGGAGTTCGAGACCAGCCTGACCAACATGGAGAAACCCCATCTCTCTACTAAAAATACAAAATTAGCTGGGTGTGGTGGTGCGTGCCTGTAATCCCAGCTACTCAGGAGGCTGAGGCAGGAGAATTACTTGAACCCAGGAGGCAGAGGTTGCAGTGAGCTGAGATCGCACTACTGTACTCCAGCCTGGGCAACAAGAGCGAAACTCGTGTCCAAAAAAAAAAAAAAAAGAAAGGAAACCCTGTCTCTACTAAAAATTAGCCAGGCATGGTGGTGGGCACCTGTAATCCCAGCTACTCAGGAGGCTAAGGAATGAGAATCACTTGAACCTGGGAGGCAGAGGTTGCAGTGAGCTGAGATCATGCCACTGCACTCCAGCCTGGGGGATAGAGTAAGACTCTGTCTCCAGAAAAGAAAAAAAGAAAAACATCAAAAGAAAAAGAAAGGCTTGGCACAGTGGTCTCTTCAGGAGTTCTAGCCAAGCCTGGGCAACAGGGCGAGACTCCATCTCTACTAAAAATACAAAGGCCGGGTGCGGCAGCTCACGCCTGTAATCCCAGCACTTTGGGAGGCTGAGGCAGGCAGATCACGAAGTCAGTTCCAGACCAGCCTGACCAACATGGTGAAACCCTGTCTCTACTAAAAATACAAAAATTAGCTGGGCATGGTGGCATGCGCCTGTAGTCTCAGCTACTCAGGAGGGTGAGGCAGGAGAATCGCTTGAACCTGGGAGGTGGAGGTTGCAGTAAGCAGAGATCGCGCCACTGCACTCCAGCCTGGGCGACGGAGTGAAACTTCATCTCAAAAAAAAAGAAAAAAAAAACAAAAAAAGAAATAGCCAGGCATGGTGGAACACGCCTGTGGTCCCAACTACTGGGGAGGCTGAGGTAGGGGGATGGGGGGCAGAGGTCACAGTGAGCCGACATCGCACCACTGCATTCCAGCCTGGGTGACAGGGTGAGACCCTGTCTCAAATAAAATAATTAAATAATAATAATAATAATGATAATAAAAACTAGACTGAGGACTAACAACTGTGGTCCTAGAGTCTCCCCGACATTTAAAGCCAGCTTTTGCCAGGGGCGGTTTATCATGCGTGTAATCCCAGCACTTTGGGAGGCCGAGGCGGGTGGATCATCTGAGGTCAGGAGTTCAAGACCAGCCTGACCAACATGGCGAAGCCCTGTCTCTAATAAAAATACAAAAATTATCCAGGCCTAGTGGTGCATGCCTGTAATCCCAGCTACTCGGGAGGCTGAGGCAGGAGAATTGCTTGCACCCAGGAGGCGGAGGTTGCAGTGAGCCAAGGTGGCTCCACTGTACTCCAGCCTGAGTGACAGAGCGAGACTGTCTCCAAAAAAAAAAAAAGCCAGCTTTTTCCAGCTGTGAGGCTGTTGAAGGCTGCTGCAGTTGCCAAAAGTTTCCAGGGGATTTCACCTCGGGAATTCAGAACTATTGTGATCATATCCACTTCGCTCACAAGGAAGTTTTTTCCCCCACACATCAGACAGGTAATATGCTGATACCATAACAAGGTTTGAGGGAGGCACATCTTATACATGAATGTAAAAACATAATCATCATGCTTATGAACTACAAAAAGATACAAGGAAGTTTTTTTTTTTTTTTTTGTGAGACGGAGTCTTGCTCTGTCCCCCAGGCTGGAGTGCAGTGGCATGATCTCGGCTCACTGCAACCTCCGCCTCCCGGGTTCACGCCATTCTCCTGCCTCAGCCTCTCCGAGTAGCTGGGACTACAGGCGCCCGCCACCACGCCCGGCTAATTTTTTGTATTTTTGGTAGAGACGGGGTTTCACCGTGGTCTCGATCTCCTGACCTCGTGATCCGCCCGCCTCGGCCTCCCAAAGTGCTGGGATTGCAAGCGTGAGCCACCGCGCCCGGCCCTACAAGGAAGTTTTTAATTAAAGAAGGGAGAGGGGGAAGGAGAAGAGACAGAGAAGCACTACTGAATTCCCTAGGGCTTAGATATCAAGTTTCTTCAAAAACTCCTCAGTCATTTCCAATGCCAAGCAGATAAAAGATTTCTATGTCACCAGTGCCTTAAGCTATATGAGAGTTCAACTGAATTTTAACTCTATGCTTGGTAGTTTACATGGAGTACCCTCAATTTTAATATATTAAACATATTATGAGGCCAGGCACAGTGGCTCACACCTGTAATTGCAGCACTTTGTAGGCCAAGGTAGGTGGATCACTTGAGGTCAGGAGTTTGAGACCAGCCTGGCCAACACGGTAAAATCCGGTCTCTACTAAAAAAATTAGCCGGGCATGGCTGGGCACCAGTGGCTTACGCCTATAATCCCAGCACTTTGGGAAGCCAAGGCTGGCAGATAATGAGGTCAAGAGATCGAGACCATCCTGGCCAACACTGTAAAAACCGTCTATACTAAAAATACAAAAATTAGCTGGCCCTGGTGGTGCGTGCCTGTAGTCCCAGCTACTCCAGAGGCTGAGGCAGCAGAATCGCTTGAACCTGGGAGGCGGAGGTTGCAGTCAGCCCAGATCGTGACACTGCACTCCGGCCCGGGCGACAGTGCGAGACTCCGTCTCGATAAAAAAAAAAGAAAAAAAAAATTTAGCTGGGCGTGGTGGTGGGTGCCTGTAATCCCTGTTGCTCAGGAGCCTGGGGCAAGAGAATTGCTTGAGCCCAGGAGGCAGAGGTGGCAGTGAGCCGAGATTGTGCCAATGCACTCCAGCCTGGGTGACAGAGCAAGACCCTGTCTGAAAAAACAAAAAAAAATCATGTATAGTTATTACTAAAAAGTACAAGGACTGTCCTGGCATCAATGTATCATTGTCAAAGCCAGTACTGGATCACCTATTTTCAGAGAATAAAGGTAACTAACCTATGTTTTCTTCTCCTTCCTTCTTCTCTGTCAGAAGAGTTCTTGTCATGCTGAGCTTCTTCATTGTATGGCATTTATATTTTAGCACTGTTCTATTATTGCCTTCTGTATCAGCTAGAACAGAAATGAACAACATTATTATACTTCTTATGCTATCAAATAAAACAAAGATGAAGCCTTAATAATTCCAGTGTAGGGAGTCAGATTCAACTACTTCCTGTCAAGATAGTGTAGTAAATTCAAAGTATAACTCATCCCTCCTGCTCCAAGCATAGAAAAATGATAGATAAAATACATTAACAGGCCGGGCATGGTGGCTCACGCCTGTAATCCCTGCACTTGGGAGGTCGAGGCGAGTGGTTCACCTGAGGTCGGGCGTTCAAGACCAGCCTGGACAACATGATGAAATCCTATCTCTACTAAAAATACAAAAAATTAGCTGGGCATGGTGGCACACGCCTGTAATCCCAGCTACTCGGGAGGCTGAGACAGGAGAAATGCTTGAACCCGGGAGGTGGAGGTTGCAGTGAGCAGAGATTATGCCACTGCACTCCAGCCTGGGCAACAAAAGCAAAACTCTGTCTCAAGAAAAAAAAAAAAAAATACATTAACAGTTGAAAGCACAACTGGATTCAAAATAACAAACATCTTCAAGGGACAGAAACACAGAGTTATGAGTGAGATTAAACCCATAGGTCTAACAGGCTTCATTCTTGAAATGGAAATTGGGGCCAGGAATTTTACCCTACAGTGTATTGGGATCTAAAATTCTACCAATCAAATTAAGGACCAAAGTCAGACTTACTACCTGAAGCCAAAGTATGGAGTAGGGACATTCTCAATCATGAAAGCCTGAGAAAAAAAATTGCTGCCAACCTGCTGCCTGGAGTTAAACTTTCAGAAAACTGTATGCCTAGGCAGGAGGGAGGATGAGGCCCTTGAGCCAAGGAAATAAAGCACAGACACTTCCATACATTGCTACTGTGAGTGTAAATTGATACCATACTTTAGAAAGTAGGCTGCTCTGCCTATGAAGTAGCCCTTCTTTTATTCCTTGGCCAGGAGTGGTGGCTCACACCTGTAATCCCAGCACTTTGAGAGGCCGAGGCAGGCAGATCACTTGAGGTCAGGAGTTTGAGATCAGCCTGGCCAAGATGGTGAAACCCCGTCTCTACCAAAAATACAAAAGTTACCTGGGCATGGTGGCAGGCGCCTGTAATCCCAGCTACTCAGGAGGCTGAGGCAGGAGAATTGCTTGAACCTGGGAGG